>NC_068374.1:7675894-7975894 GCF_023724105.1 Carassius gibelio
ACAAAACACCTTCACACCCCTGAAAACAACACAGCTGCGAACCTACAGAACACAAAACCAGACACCCAGCATAAACCTACAAACTCATCACAGAGAACGACCACCACTGGCTGCACAATACCAGGGACCCCCACAACATGCTAAAATCCACATCAGGATACCCCATGCACCAGCACTACACCACCACAGATCTACACCAGCCCATCAGCAGAAACCCCAGTTTGCACCAGATCACCACCCAAGACACCCACAACCACAAAAACATCACTCCAGGCAGAGAAGCAACATGAGGAACAACCCAACATCAGCAGCAGCAACCAGCCTTCCACCCGCTCATGCAGCCTCAGGTGACAACACACCAAACCCAGCACCACTCCCACACTCCAGGAGCTACGCTCAGGCCCTGAAAGGACAAGCAAATACACTGGAGATGAGTGAGATCAGACAGCTGCTGAACTACATCAGTGCCCAGCTGACAGCATGAAAGGCCACACAGCATGCAAACACCTGCCTAACAATGAAAAAAAAAAAAAAAAACTTTTCTTTTCCAAAACACTATATTACATTAGAAAAGGATTACCTCTATTTTTGAAAACAAGAACTCTATACCGTGAACTCTTAAAATGACTCTGTCAATATCAACGTGGAATATTCAAGGATTGAATTCAGCAGCCTTTGGGCTAAAGAGCTCAAACACTGAATTCCAGAAGAGCATCAAAGATATGGATATTATAATTCTACAGGAGACATGGAGCAGGGCAGACACCGTCACCCACTGCCCACCCAACTACAGAGAAATCATCCTACCATCACAAAAACTCAACACAGTCCGACAGGGAAGAGACTCAGGAGGACAAATAATCTGGTACAAATCAAAACTCCACAAACACATCAACACAGTGAAGCAGTGCAAATACTACACCTGGCTTAAAATCCACAAGGAACTGCTCCCATCCAAAAAAGATATATACCTGTGTGCCATATACATCCCACCATCAGAGTCCCCCTACTACAGAGAAGACACGTTCTCCATATTAGAGGAAGAGACAAGCCACTTCCAGGCCCAGGGAAATGTGCTCATCTGTGGAGACCTGAACGCAAGAACAGGACTACAGCCGGACTTCACTGACACACAAGGGAGCAAATACATCAACAACAAACTGACTGTTATTAATAACACATTCTCCCATATCCACAGAAATAACCATGATCATATAGTGAATAAGAATGGGAAAGACCTCCTGCAGCTCTGTCGAAGCCTGGGTCTGTATATCATCAACGGTAGGTTACGAGGAGACACTTTAGGAAGAGTCACATTTTGCTCACCTCTTGGGAATAGCACAGTTGACTATATGATAACAGATATAGATCCTTCATCTCTCAGATCATTCACTGTTAGAGAACTAACCCCTCTGTCCGATCACAGTCAAATCACTGTGTATCTCAAAAAGACTGAAAATAACATTAACACAAAGCCCAGTAAACTGTACAATATCAGAAAACCATACAGATGGGCCGAAAACAGCGCTGAAGAATATCAGAAAGCACTCAGCAGCCAAAAAATACAAGCACTTATAGATAACTTTCTAAATAACATCTATGCTCACACCAATGAAGGTGTCAATCTTGCGGTCAAAGATTTAAATTACATATTTGAAAAATCAGCAAAACAATCCAAATTGAAAACAAAATCTGGAAAAAATCTAATACCCAAAAATGACAAAAATTGGTTTGATCAGGACTGCCAAACTATTCGCAAACAAATGAGAACACTTTCAAATCAGAAACACAGAGATCCAAATAATACAGAGATCCGCCTTCTTTACTGTGCAACACTAAAACATTACAAACATACACTCAGAACCAAAAAAGCACAATACACCCAAAACCAACTCACAATAATTGAGAAGTCAGTCAACACAAACCAATTTTGGAATAACTGGAACAATCTGAAAAAAACTGATCATGAAGAATTGGCAATCCAAAATGGAGAAATATGGGAAAGTCATTTCCAAACACTGTTTAATAAAGTACAAACAGACAAAAACTGTAAACAAAACCAAACAATCAACCAATTGGAAAAACTAGAATTAGCAATCAAAGATAACCAAAACCCATTAGATTTCCCAATAACTGATAAAGAACTTAAAGAAAAAATCAAAAACCTCCAACCCAGAAAAGCATCTGGACCTGATGGGATATTAAATGAAATGATAAAACACACAAGCAGTCAATTTCAATTGGCCATTCTAAAACTATTCAATGTGATTCTAAGTGTAGGTCACTTCCCTGACATCTGGAATCAAGGCTTGATCACACCAATCTTTAAAAACGGAGATAAATTTGATCCTAACAACTACAGAGGCATCTGTGTGAGCAGCAACCTGGGAAAGTTATTCTGTAGCATAATAAACGCTCGACTATTAGACTTCATCACCACACACAAGGTACTGAGTAGAAGTCAAATTGGATTTTTACCAAATTACCGCACATCTGACCACATCTATACATTACATACTCTAATTGAAAAACATGTCAACCAAGAAAAAGTAAAATATATGCATGCTTTATTGACTTTAAAAAAGCTTTGGACTCAATTTGGCACCAAGGACTGTTTTACAAACTTATTGAAAGCGGCATAGGAGGTAAAACCTATGACCTTATCAAATCAATGTACACTGAAAGTAAATGTGGCGTAAAAATCGGCACCCAACGTACGAGGTATCTTTCCCAAGAGCGTGGTGTGAGACAGGGCTGCTGCTTAAGCCCAACATTATTTAACATTTACATCAATGAACTGGCAAGCAGTATGGAGCGATCCGCAGCCCCTGGCCTCACACTACACACCTCACAGATCAAATGCCTGCTGTATGCTGACGATCTGGTTCTGCTGTCTCCCACTCAAAATGGTCTACAGCAGAACCTGGACCTGCTAGAACAATACTGCCAGACCTGGGCCCTGACAGTCAACCTGAAGAAAACCACAAGCATGATCTTCCAGAAAAGATCCAGATCCCAGGGAACACAACACACATTTACACTAGGCACTAACCCGATAACACACACATCACACTACAACTACCTGGGTCTGAAAATCACATCCACAGGAAACTTTAATCATGCTGTGAATGAACTGAGAGATAAAGCACGCAGGGCCTTCTATGCCATAAAACGGCAATGTCCTATAGAAATCCCTATTAGAATTTGGCTGAAAATATTAGAATCAGTAGTTGAGCCCATTGCACTCTATGGCAGTGAGGTGTGGGGTCCACTGACCAATCCAAATCAAGATTTCACCAAATGGGAAAAACATCCAATTGAGACCCTGCATGCAGAACTGTGTAAAAATATATTACACGTGCACTGGCACACAACAAATAACGCATGCAGGGCAGAATTAGTCAAATATCCTCTAATCGTAAAGATACAAAAAAGGGCAATTAAATTCTGGATACATCTGAAACTCAGTGACCCCCAATCATATCATTATAAAGCCCTTCAATACCAAGAGATGAGCAAAGAAAGCAGTCCCCTCCCTCAGCTGATCCAGAGCTTCAGTCCTGATGCTCCACTAACATCTACTGATGCTCTGAATCACATCAGAATCAATCAGATTACTGCACAAATCAAACACAATTACATCACTCACTGGCAAACCCAAACAGAACAACAGAGTAAAATGCGATGCTATTTGGCTCTAAAGAGAGAGTACAGTATGGCAGAGTATCTGTACACAGTGTCAGATCAGAAACTGAGAAGCACACTGACCAGATACAGACTCAGCGGACACAAGCTGAAGATAGAGACGGGCAGACACAGAAAAACATGGCTGCCAGCGGAGCAGAGACTGTGTTCACACTGTGATCTGAATCAGATGGAAACAGAACTGCACTTCTTAACAGAATGCTCCAAATACACGGACATACGGACAGGGTTCTATGATAAAATACAGCAGATCCATCAGACATTTAAAACTCTTCCGAACCAGGAGAAACTGCCGTATCTGTTAGGAGAACACAAGAACTGCTGTGTGTTTGCTGCTCAATATGTGTCTGCCTGTCATGATGTTAGAGAAAACACTCAACCTGCCCTGACCTGATGTTTCCAGCACATGTAGATTATGTTACGCCATATTACTGTGTTGTATTACTTAGATGTATATTTTGCCTCTGTAAATCTAATACCATATTCTATTTTATTTTATTTCTAACTTATACATTCACATACACTAATTCACTTTGCACTACATGGTTAATACTTTTTATATATTTTATTATTACTATTATTCTTTTTCTTTCTGTAAATACATATGTGCACTATTTGTAAGCAGCCCAGCTGCCACTGCTTTGGCAATACAAATGTACAGTTTTTGTCATGCCAATAAAGCTCACCTAAATTGAAATTGAAATTGAGAGTGTGTGTGTGTGTGTGTGTGTGTGTGTGTGTGTGTGTTGAGAGAGAGAGAGAGAGAGAGAGTGTGTGTGTGTGTTGAGAGAGAGAGAGAGAGAGAGAGAGAGAGAGAGTGTGTGTGTGTGTGTGAGAGAGAGTGTGTGTGTGTGTGTGTGTGTGTGTGTGAGAGAGAGAGTGTGTGTGTGTGTGTGTGTGTGTGTGTGTGTTGAGAGAGAGAGAGAGAGAGAGAGAGTGTGTGTGTGTTGAGAGAGAGAGAGAGAGAGAGAGAGAGAGAGACCACCCTAACGCTGAACTCCACAACATCCAACACATGCTGAGTATCATCTGCTCTCACCTACTAACACACAGTGGACAGTGGTAAAAAAAAAAAAAGAAAAAAAAAAAAGTATTTTTTATATATTCTGTGGTATTAATCTGTTTAATATGGAATTGTTGATGTTTTGAGTTCCTACCACAACCTTAATCCCATCTTTCATTCTTCTAATTTTAATCTGTAGTAATTTTGCATCATTTCTCTTTTCTCAAAATAGCAAACAAACCATACACATTAATTTAAAAGTTTACGATGAAATCACTTAGTTTTTCTACGTGGAATATTCAAGGTCTAAACTCCTCAGTCTTTGGCCTAAAAAGTAGACATTCTGATTTTATGAAAGAACTACAAGACCTAGATGTCATCATCTTACAGGAAACCTGGTGTAGAGGAGATGCGTTCACTAGCTGTCCCTCAGGATACAGAGAGATAATATTACCATCCGTCAAACTCTCATCAGTCACACAAGGGAGAGACTCGGGAGGGATGATAATATGGATTAAATCTGAACTGCCCATAGAACTAATAAAAAAAGAACAACATCACTTGTGGCTAAAAATACAAAAAGGAATGATATCAGCATCTAAGCCTGTTTTCCTTTGTGCAGTTTACATTCCACCCCTCGAGTCTCTGTATTTCCAAGAGGAAACTTTCCAGAACATAGAGAGAGAAATCAGCCATTTCCAGGCCCAGGGAAATGTGCTGCTTATGGGCGATCTAAACGCCAGAACAGGAGCAGAATTAGATTTCATCGAATCGCACGGTAGCAGATTCATCACAGGCAATAACCACTTATACCCTTCTCACCCCAGCAGACAAAACTGTGATGAAACCGTGAACGCTCACGGACGGCAGCTGCTGCAGCTCTGCCGAGGACTGGCTCTGTACATCGTCAACGGGAGACTGCGAGGAGACTCGCTCGGCCGATACACCTACAGCTCAGCTCTGGGGAACAGCACTGTAGACTACACCATCACAGATCTAGACCTTTCCTCTCTGAGGGCATTCACAGTCAAACCCCTGAAACCTTTCTCAGACCACAGCCAAATCATCCTCTATATAAAGCAGTCTGAAACATCACCCCAACCAATTAGGACCCCATATCAAATGAGCAAAATAATGTCTTTCAAATGGACAGAAACCAGTGCCAGTAATTACAGCACTGCCGTCGAATCTTCAGAAATACAATCCCTCATACATTCATTCCAAATACAGGAATACCCTAAAAACCAATTCGGCATCAATCAGGAAGTACAAGACCTAAACAACATATTCTACAAAACAGCACAAAAAAGTAATTTGGCAATTGTTAAACCAAAGAAAAAATATTTAGATACTGACAAATGGTTTGATTTGGACTGTAAGGCTCTGAGAAAAAACCTCAGAAACTTATCAAATCAAAAACACAGACAACCAGATAATCCGGACCTCCGACTTCTTTACTGTGAGGCACTAAAACAGTATAAAGCCACACTCTGGCGGAAAAAAGCACAGTTTTTGCAAAGCCAGTTTGAAGAAATTGAAAAATCTATAAACTCACACAAATTTTGGGATAAATGGAAATTGCTATACAAACCAAATCAAGAAGTTCTGGCAATCCAAGATGGGGAGAAGTGGAAAAACCACTTCCAGGAATTATACACCCCAACTGAAATTCAAAATTCTAATCAAAATGAAATAATTAATAAACTAGACAATTTGGAAAGATCAATTAAAACAAACCAAAACCCTTTAGATTTCCCCATAACAATGAAAGAATTGGAAGAAAAATTAGGAGTCCTTGAGTCCAAGAAAGCCTGTGGTGTAGACAGCATCCTGAACGAGATGCTGAAACACACAGACCAAAGCTTCAGACTGGCCATGCTCAAACTGTTCAATGATGTTCTGTGTGTAGGGTTCTTCCCTGAGATCTGGAACAAGGGCCTCATCAGCCCCATCCACAAGAGCGGAGACAAACTAGACCCCAACAACTACCGAGGCATCTGTGTGAACAGTAACCTGGGGAAGGTTCTCTGCAGCATCTTAAACGCCAGACTTTTACACTTCCTTATGAAGCACAATGCCTTGAGTAAATCCCAAATTGGCTTTCTTCCAAAATGTCGCACTTCCGATCACATTTTTACATTACAAACACTAATTGACAAATATGTACATCAAAACAAAGAACACATTTTGCTTGTTTCGTTGATTTCAAGAAAGCATTCGATTCAATCTGGCACGAAGGATTATACCTAAAGCTTATCGACAGTGGAGTAGGGGGGAAATTCTATGATTTGATCAAATCGATGTACACAGCCAGCCAATGCGCTGTCAAAATTGGAAACCAAAGAACTGAATTTTTCCCCCAGGGGCGCGGAGTGAGACAGGGATGCGGCTTAAGCCCCACCCTCTTCAACATTTACATCAACCAATTGGCCAATATGTTAGAACATGCTCCCTTTCAAGGTCTCACTCTCCACGACACAGAGATCAAGTGTCTACTCTACACAGACGACCTGGTCCTCCTGTCGCCCACTAAAGAGGGGCTTCAGGACAGCCTGGATCTGCTGGAGGATTACTGTCAGTCCTGGGCCCTGACCGTCAACCTCCAGAAGACTAGAGTCATGATGTTCCAGAAACGCTCCAGATCTCAGGGACCAACACACACATTCACACTCTCACACAGAACCATTGAGAGCACAAAAGCATACACCTACCTCGGCCTGAAAATAACTCCAACTGGTAACTTTACTTTGGCTGTGAATGAACTCAAAGAGAAAGCTCAGAGGGCTTTCTATGCCATAAAACGATCAATCAAAATTGACATCCCAATCCAAATTTGGCTCAAACTTTTCAAATCAATAATTGAACCAATTGTTTTATATGGCAGTGAAGTGTGGGGTCCTTCTATAAAATTTGATTTTTTAAATTGGGAAAAACATCCGATTGAAACTCTACAATTAGATTTCTGTAAAAGAATACTCAAAGTCCAAAGAAAAACACCAAACAACGGATGCAGGGCAGAATTGGGCCAATACCCTCTCCTCCTCAACATCCAAAAACGAGCCATCAAATTCTGGAAACACCTGAAAATAAGCGACCCCAACACGTACCATTATAAAGCCCTCAAACACCAAGAGCTGAGCGTTACGAGGAGTCCCCTGTGCCAGCTGGTGCTGAGACTGACTGAGCTCTCTCCTGCAGAGATCAGCGCGCCTCAGCACACACACACACACACATTGTCAACACAGAACAAGACAAGTACATCACCCATTGGACAAACACCACTCAAAACCAACACAAACTGGAATGTTATTCGGCACTAAATCGAGAGTACAGTGTTGCGAGCTACCTGAGCACAGTGAATGATGTGAAGCTCAGGAAAACCCTGACGATGTACAGACTCAGCGAGCACAGCCTGGCCATCGAGACGGGCCGGCGCAGACAGACCTGGCTCTCCCGGGAGGACAGACTCTGCTTGCACTGCATTCTGGGAGTGCCGGAGACCGAGCTGCACTTCCTCACAGAATGCCCCAAATACGAACACATCAGAGACCAATATTACCCCAAAATGAACAAGATATTTCCTCAATTTAACACCTGTAATCCAACCCAAAAACTTAGATTCATCCTTGGCGAAGAAGCCAAATGCTCCAATTTAGCAGCTAGATTTGTAGCATCTCTCCACATCCTGAGGGAAGAGCAGAGCAGCAAACACCCAATCACACACACACTCACAGCCTAACACACACACACACACTCACAGCCTGACACACCCAATCACACACACACACACACTCACAGCCTAACACACCCAATCACACACACACCCACACTCACAGCCTAACACACCCAATCACACACACACACACACACACACACACGCACACACACACACACACTCACAGCCTAACACCCCATCAGACCTACACACATGTATATAATGTTAAATTCCAAGTTCAGTATTAGTTTATTTTAGTTTATGTGTGTTTTATGGACATGATTTTGATGTGTTTTATGGACATTATAATCCTTTTTTACTTTATTTATTAATCTTATAATATTATGCTTTATTTTATTTTATTTAACTATTATTATAATGTTTGGTGTACTTAATGTTCAAAATCAATTTCTATGTTGTTTTTTGATGCTTTGGCAATACAAAATGTATTTTTTTGTCATGCCAATAAAGCCTTCTGAATTGAATTGAATTGAATTGAGTGTGTGTGTGAGAGAGAGAGAGAGTGTTTGTGTGTGAGAGAGAGAGAGTGTGTGTGTGTGAGAGAGAGAGAGAGAGTGTGTGTGAGAGAGAGAGACAGAGAGAGAAAGACAGAGAGAGAGAGAGTGTATGTGTGTGTGTGAGAGAGATTGATTGATTTGATTTTAACATCTTTATTTATACAAACAAGATTTCTCTACAATAGAATAAAAAAAAATTAAAAAAAAAATAAGTTATGAGTGATTTCATGAAAACCATTTAACTCAAACCTATACCACAATACCACATATCGTCTACAACAGAGCACAACACATCTTTATAACACCAGATGAAAATGAATTCCTCTATATTATTGATAGAAGAATAAAAATCAAAATCAACCTTCAGTCTGGCTTTCATCATTCTGACAAACAAAGTGCTAGCATCACAATCAAGAGACCCATCTACTTTATTTCTCCTGCTAATATAAATAGCCATTTTTGCTTGACCTAAAACAAAATTAAAAAGCTGGCATTTCTGTCTGTATTTTTGACTGTATCTATATCCCAGAATAAACATCTCTTTAGTGTAAACTTCTCCAAACATTGTGAACAATTGTTGTAACAATGTAAAGAAATTACAAAGTCTGCTACATTCTGAAAAACAATGATACACTGTTTCCCTTTGCAAACAGAAAGGACAATTTCCATTTACATTAGAATTAATAACAGAGATAAAAGCATTGACAGCCACAATTCCATGTAACACTCTCCATTGTAAATCCCCGACTTTTTTCGTTAGGGGTGGTTTATAAAGAGTTCTCCACTCAGGCTTGACCTCATCATCAAGCCCGAAATGTTCTCTCCAGGGAGTATCAACTCGCCCATTCAATTTGTCTTTATTTAAAATCTTGACCAAAGACTTATACATAGATTTCCCTGTCATTGTGACCACATTGTTTGTGAGAGTTTCAGTTAACTCTAGCATTGGACCAGTGCAGTTTTTAAAATCAGGAGCAAGAATTAATGAGGGGAATATATCATTACTATCCGGTTGACAAAGTCCATTACAATATTCATTGCACAAGGAGATTTCAGTCTGTGTGAGTTCACCTTTCAAACTGTTAAGTAAATGATTTACAGTCCTAATAGATCAGACTCCTATATGAGAGGCTAGTTTTTCAGTGTTAGACAAGTTTGGGCCAGTCATATCAAAGACATGTTTCAGAGTAACAACTCCCACTGAAATGAAACGCTGTGCCATAAAAGGCCCAGCTAAGAGCTCTATGTTGAAACGTGTCCCATACAGCACCGGCTCTTTCAACAACCAAAACAGTGAATCACTGCTTGTCGTCACTTTCTGGATCATCCCCCACACAGTAAACACCCCCTGATAAAACTTAGGAAGATTGCAAAGTTTGCGAGTCTTCAGATCCATTAAAAATAACGACTGAGCTAGGCCCAAATTCCCACTTTGGCTCAATATGGTGTGGGCCAAGGGTCTCCAGACAAGGTTTTCTGGTCCAAACAGAAGTCTCTGAATAAATTGAAGTCTGAAAGTAGCACCTCTACTAGCGAGATGAACAAGTCCTTGACCCCCTTCTTCCTTGGGCAAAAACAAAAGGCACTGTGGGACCCAATGTAAATGATCCCAGAAAAAATTAACTAACACTGCTTGTATTTTTGCCAGCAACTGTGCGGGAGGATCAACACACATCAGGCGATGCCACAACATAGATGACACTAGGTTGTTGATCACCAATACACGCCCCCTAAAAGACATGTGTGGTAAAATTCACTTCCATTTCTTGAGACGTCCTTCAATTTTTTCTAAGACATTATCCCAATTTTTACACACAAAACAATGGTCTCCTAAAAACAGATACTTAAAACCACCCTTAACCCAAGACAACCCATTAGGCAATACAGTCTTTTTAACTAATTCAACACCAAAAGATATGGCTTCTCTTTTTCCCCAGTTGACTTTTGCAGATGACAAAACACTGAAATCATTTATACATTCAACAAGAACATTAATGTCATCTTGATTCTTGACAAAAATCACCACATCATCAGCATACGCAGATAATTTAAAAACAGAATTGCAACCAGGAAGAAATACACCTGAAAGGAGCCTTCTTAGTTTGTGTAGGAAAGGCTCGATGGCTAGTGAGTAAAGCATTCCAGAGAGAGAACAACCCTGCCTAATTCCTCTCTGAACCTTAAAAAGAGCACTTAATCCTCCATTAATCTTCAGTAAACTCTCAATGTCTCTGTATAAAACCTGGATCATGGCTATAAAACCTGGACTAAAACCAAATGCTTCCAACGTTTGCCATAAGTATTGATGTTCAACTCTGTCAAACGCTTTTTCTTGGTCTATTGAAATTAAACCAAGTTCACAACCCAAAAAACTGGAGAAGTCCAAAACATCACGAATTAAAATAATGTTGTCTGAGATCAATCTGTTAGGAATGCAGTATGTCTGGTCCACATGTATAGTTTGCTCCATTGCTTTTTTCAGTCTCATGGCTAATATTTTCGAGAGCAGCTTGTAATCAGCTGACAGTAAAGCCACTGGTCGCCAATTTTTAATCTCTTGCAGGTCACCTTTCTTAGGAAGAAGAGTAAGGATCGCCCTCCTGCAGCTTAGTGGTAAAAAACCTTTTTCAAGACTGTCCATTAGCACAATTAACAAGTCTTTACCAATTTCATTCCAAAAAACTTTATAGAAGTCCACAGGAATCCCATCAATAACTGGAGACTTGCCACTCTCTAGGCTCTGCAGTGCAGCGTATAATTCAGCTTGAGAGATTGGAGTACCCAGCTCCATGTTAGTCTCCTCTGAGACCTGTGGTAAGCCCTCATAAAAGCCCTGTGCTTCTTCTTGTATGTCTTGAGACTCTTTCTTGAACAGTTTCTCAAAAAAGTAAACAGTACATTTACGAATCTCTTCAGATTCATGCAGTAGTTGTCCGTTATTGTTTCGCAAAGAATGGATGAGTCACCTTTGCCCATTCTTTCGTTCCAGGGCAAAGAAAAAATGAGAAGGAGCATCCATTTTAACCACATTTTGAAAACGCGAACAGACCAAAGCACCTTAAGCAGAAAAACCTAACAGGTTGGACAGAGTTGTTTTTTTCCTTTTGAGACTTGTAAAGTGTTCTTTTTCTCCCGTGGAGTCTGCCAACTCTTGCAGCTCCGCTATTTCATTCTCTAAGGCTTTCATAGATCTGTTCATATCTTTAGTCACATTTAGAGTATATTGTAAACAAAGCTGTTTAATTTTACTCTTTCCTATGTCCCACCACTGTTGCAAAGAAACATATTCAGATTTTGTATTTTTAAAACCATCCCAAAAAAACTTAAAAGTATCTCTAAAAGAAATGTCATCAAGCAAAGCTACATTAAAATGCCAAAAAGCACTATTACATTTCACATCTTTGATAAAAATTGAGCACTGAACCAAAGAATGATCAGAAATACCAACAGGATGTATTGAACAATTTCTCAGAACATTTGTTTGATGTTTGAAACAATAAAATCGATCCAGTCTAGCTAAAGACAGAGAGTTATCTTTAGCATGAGCCAAGGTATATTGATGCTGGGAAGGATGAAAAAACCTCCAAACATCACATAAACTATTGGATTCAATTACATTGATTAAACATTTTTTGCTTGGACCATGAGGTTTTATTAAGTTTTGATTTCTATCAGCACTTGCAGCAGTACAGTTGAAATCACCCCCCAGAATCATATAACAATCATCAGAACAATTTCTTATGACATTATCTAAAGTGTTTAAAAATAACACCCTTTCAGTTCCCACAGTTGGAGCATACACATTAATAAAAATCAATTTTACATTTTCAAAGACAGCATGTAGCTTTAATAACCGGCCCTTAATAATTTCCTCAGTAACAGAAGATATTGGACTAAAATCTTTAGAAAAAAGGATGCCAACTCCACCGCTGTTATTATGACTAAGCTCTTAAGCTCTTCTAATGCTCTTATGACTAAGATGAACTTCCCCATCCCATTCTTTCTTCCACTCTGTTTCATTCTCTACTGAACTGTGTTTCTTGCAGAAATACAACATTACATTTTCTCACTTTAAATAGATTAAATAGAGCAGCCCTCTTCACATCCTCCCTTGCCCCATTAATGTTTAAAGATCCAAGCTTTACTTCACACATATTAGATGAAGAATTGTATTGAGCTTGCAATTTAAACAAACCAGAGAAAAGAGCACAGAGAAAAGAGAAGTACAAAAGAAAATTAACCATCATTAGCTATTTGCGATCTAACTTTGAGCATCAATTTCTTAAGACGATAGATTTCCTGATCACTGAAAATAGACTGATCAGTCCGATCAGTATTTTTCATACTCCGCTTAACTGAATCGAGAAACAACTTTAAATCCGGGAAGAAATCATCAACTCTAACTGATCTCATGCCTTTAGTGTCCTGTAGGAATGAACGGAGTCTAGTGAAAGAGTAAACGCTGTCCTCTTCCACCTGTGTGTCGGCACTAAACTCACACACACTCTCCTGCGAGTCCATCGGCTTCTCTTCAGACTGCGAGCCGTGCGCTAAAGTCAGCTTTGAAACATTACTGGCCTGGTCTACGTTCTTCATGTTATCTAGCTCCTTTCTTTTGATAGACTGTTTAGCCAGCTCGCTATCACACACCACATTCTCTTCATCATGAAGCGCCGATTCAGGTAATCTAGTAACGATATGAATACTATTAGCGCCTACCTTTGGATCCTGTTGAACTTCCAACTCCCTTTGCTTGCTCATTAATTCCTTCACAGGATTTCTAAAGTCACTTTCCTCACTTGCAGTTCGTTTATTTCCTTCTGTGGTAACTGAAATGCCGGCTCCACTTGTGCTCGGTTGTTCCGCCACCGCGTCAGCGGTTGACTCCGCTAACCTCTCCGGGCACGACCGGACCAGGTGCCCCACAGTTCCCCAGCCGAAACACTTCATCATCTCTGATGTTGCATGTACTGTGTAATCATATCCATCAATCTTAAACTTAAACACCAAGTTCAGCTCTTCATCATTGTTTTTGAGCACCATGAGCACCTGCCTCCTAAAAGACATGACATGTTTTAAATTAGGGGATTTACAGCTCATGGGGATCAATTTAATTGGAGACACTAGCTGTCCGTGTCTTTGTAACTCTTTAGCCAAAACTTCATTTTTGAAAAAAGGCAGAACATTAGAGATAATTACCTTTTTTGCAAGATTCACTAAAGAAAGAACAGGTATGAACGTATCCTGAATTACAACTCCATTCTCAATTAGCTGATTTGCTTTATCTATATCATCCAAAAAAATCACAACCGCGCTGTTCATCCTCGAAGCAGAATTGATGCTTCCATAACCGACCTCTTTTCCGACCGCTAAACTGCAATCCTCCACCGAACAACCGGGCGGCGGAGACAGCTTAATAGCGTGCCGGCGTGTGAGCTTAAACAAACCGAGCTGATCGCCCGCAGCCATGCTGCAGCCGTCGCTCTAAACAACTCACAATATCCTACACTAAAGTTCAAACAAAAATAACGATCAAGAAACAAAATAAGAAGGAGAAAAGTTTAGAAAACTCACTCACACTACCACGCGCTCTATCTCCAACGCACCCACCACACTCTCACATCGCCCCACACACGCGCACAGAGAGAGAGAGTGTGAGTGTGTGTGTGAGAGAGAGCGAGAGACAGTTTCTACATTATAAAAACCATTACGCCTATGGGATGTCCCCACTTTTCACAAAAACAAACGTGTGTGTGTGTGTGTGAGAGAGAGAGAGAGGGTATGTGTGTGTGTGTGTGTGTGTGAGAGAGAGAGAGAGAGAGAGAGAGAGAGGGTGTGTGTTTGTGTGTGTGTGTAGACGTACATTTCTTTATTCCTGCTGTAATCCTGGATTCTCCTCCATGATCCACGCTAGAAAACACAGAGTCACATTCAGTCAGTAAACACAAGTTTTAGTTTAGTCTATTATTTAATTATTTTAAATAATTTTTGATAGATTTAAAAAATATTGGGCTACAAATTATATGCAGTTGCTAAGGTACTTCGGGTGGTTGCTAGACTGTTGCTAGGGCACACCGGGTGGTTGCTAGGGTCTCACTATGCAGTTGCTAGAACTTCTACTGACAAAGAAGTGAAAGAACATTTCATCACAACAGCAGCAGCCTGAGCTTCTGTAATTCAGGAGTCAAAGAGACTCTGCGCTCCACTCGCTTCTAGCTGTCACTACGACAAATATCAGCTGCTTTGTTAAAAAAACACACATAAAACATTAAAGCTGAAATACAGCCTGAACGATGACAACAACACCTACATTTACTGGGCTACTGATATTCTAATCCATTTAACAGTTTATTACAGGGGTGTCAAACATACGGCCCACAGGAGCATTCTAAACATTCTAAATGACAGTTCCCATGTTTTGTGTAGCGAATACTCGCAGATGCCCTCAGGGAGAAGATACAGGGTCTCCTTATGTAAATACAACCGGTTCAAACATTCTTTTGTCCCAGTGTCAGTTAAGCTCATTAATGAGCAAATGTAGGGAGGTTTTTATCAGAACTGTAACATGTACCAGCATCTTTTTTAAATTCGTACCAGAATTTTTAATATGGATAGCATTTGTAGTGTGTGTTCGAATGTATCAGTACTGTATTGTGCACCGCACTTTAACATGCACCAGCACTTTACTGTGCATTGCACTTTAAATGTGTAATTGTAATTGCAATGTACTTCAAGTATTGAAGCTTGATCCTCTTGCACTTTGGTCCCCATCTGGTTTCCAGTTATGTACCCTCTCCTTTGTTGGATGTTTTATGTTGTCTATATGTTTTATGTCTGCCTATGCAGCAGTACCCTGTCTCTAAACCAAATTTCTCCCAAGGGAGACGAATAAATGAACTTGAGGAGGATTTTAAACAATAATATAAAATAATAAATTAAACCTCAGTTTGAAAATTAAATAAAGTGTGTTCGCTACAACATTTTATTTTGAAATTACTAATTAATTTACATTGACATTACACTTCGGGAGTCTGGACACTTAACAACCGGCACCAGAATCTCGAGCATCATGAGGATATGATGATAGCTGCGTTGTAACTCATTTTCTTGTGATTTTAAACATGTCCAAAAGAAGACATTTGGCCTGGAACGATGGACAGGCTATTTAAGGAGAAATGGAAAAAAAGTTATTATTATCTCTACGCCGTCTAATCAAAACTCGTGGCTAATATTAAATTACACTGTGACGCACTGGAGAGCTTTGTATGGAGAAAGTGTGCAATATTTATCATGTACTAATATCCTAACTGTTGTTTTAATGATGTGCGAACTGACATTTTGTAACTTTGCAAAAAAATAAAATAAAACACATTGTGAGAGTTTTTTCAGTGTCGGATGAAGGCTATCAGGTTACAATATAATTTAAGATATGATGCAAAAATGCCCTGTATTGTTTTTAATATTTATGTCATGATTGTAAAGAAATGTCTAACTATAACAAGAGTGTTGCTTTCCCGAGTTTCAGCGCGATCGCTTTTATACTAAAGCTCAACTAAAAAGATGCTAGTATTAAGTGTGTTACATTAGTCACAATGCTGTCTATCTCGGTTTCAGCAAGGAAAAGTTTTTAACAAGGCCAAAGTAAGACAAATTGTGTGTCTCTGTGCAGCACTGAGTATTTTGTTACTGAATAAATTTTTCTTGATCAAATGATTTGAATCTATGATTCAGTGGCCCATTCATAAAGACAATCACTAACTTCATTCATAAATGCATCAGCTGTTTTGAATGAGTCAGTTGATCACTCATCAAGACAGAGATTTTTAGTGTCATTTTTATCTATCCATGTCAGGCTTAAATCATCTAAAAAACTAAAAATATGGTTTTATATATATATATGTATATATATATATATATATATATATATATATATATATATATATATACAGTATTGTTCAAAATAATAGCAGTACAATGTGACTAACCAGAATAATCAAGGTTTTTAGTATATTTTTTATTGCTACGTGGCAAACAAGTTACCAGTAGGTTCAGTAGATTGTCAGAAAACAAACAAGACCCAGCATTCATGACATGCACGCTCTTAAGGCTGTGCAATTGGGCAATTAGTTGAAAGGGGTGTGTTCAAAAAAATAGCAGTGTCTACCTTTGACTGTACAAACTCAAAACTATTTTGTACAAACATTTTTTTTTTCTGGGATTTAGCAATCCTGTGAATCACTAAACTAATATTTAGTTGTATGACCACAGTTTTTTAAAACTACTTGACATCTGTGTGGCATGGAGTCAACCAACTTGTGGCACCTCTCAGCTGTTATTCCACTCCATGATTCTTCAACAACATTCAACAATTCATTCACATTTCTTGGTTTTGCTTCAGAAACAGCATTTTTGATATCACCCCACAAGTTCTCAATTGGATTAAGGTCTGGAGATTGGGCTGGCCACTCCATAACATTAATTTTGTTGGTTTGGAACCAAGACTTTGCCCGTTTACTAGTGTTTTTTGGGTCATTGTCTTGTTGAAACAACCATTTCAAGGGCATGTCCTCTTCAGCATAGGGCAACATGACCTCTTCAAGTATTTTAACATATGAAAACTGATCCATGATCCCTGGTATGCGATAAATAGGCCCAACACCATAGTAGGAGAAACATGCCCATATCATGATGCTTGCACCTCCATGCTTCACTGTCTTCACTCTGTACTGTGGCTTGAATTCAGAGTTTGGGGGTCGTCTCACAAACTGCCTGTGGCCCTTGGACCCAAAAAGAACAATTTTACTCTCATCAGTCCACAAAATGTTCCTCCATTTCTCTTTAGGCCAGTTGATGTGTTCTTTGGCAAATTGTAACCTCTTCTGCACATGCCTTTTTTTTAACAGAGGGACTTTGCGGGGGATTCTTGGAAACAGATTAGCTTCACACAGACGTCTTCTAACTGTCACAGTACTTACAGGTAACTCCAGACTGTCTTTGATCATCCTGGAGGTGATCATTGGCTGAGCCTTTGCCATTCTGGTTATTCCTCTATCCATTTTGATGGTTGTCTTCCGTTTTCTTCCACGTCTCTCTGGTTTTGCTCTCCATTTTAAGGCATTGGAGATCATTTTAGCTGAACAGCCTATCATTTTTTGCACCTCTTTATAGGTTTTCCCCTCTCTAATCAACTTTTTAATCAAAGTACGCTGTTCTTCTGAACAATGTCTTGAACGACCCATTTTCCTCAGCTTTCAAATGCATGTTCAACAAGTGTTGGCTTCATCCTTAAATAGGGGCCACCTGATTCACACCTGTTTCTTCACAAAATTGATGACCTCAGTGATTGAATGCCACACTGCTATTTTTTTTAACACACCCCTTTCAACTAATTCAACTAATTGCCCAATTGCACAGCCTTAAGAGCGTGCATATCATGAATGCTGGGTCTCATTTGTTTTCTGAGAATCTACTGAACCTACTGGTAACTTGTTTGCCACGTAGCAATAAAAAAATATACGAAAAACCTTGATTATTCTGGTTAGTCACATTGTACTGCTATTATTTTGAACAATACTGTATATACACACACACACACACATAAACACACATATATAAATTTTTGTTAATTATATGGTTAATATTAATGCAATCTAATGCACACTAGAGTTTAACAAAAAGGTAATTCGGCCCGCACAAGGGGACATTTTCTCCGATCCGGCCCTCAACCTTAAATGAGTTTGACACCCCTGGCTTATTATATAGACTTTATTTTAAAGTCTTCCCTTTTTTCACAAAACCATTTGCACTCTAGAAACCACATCAGTTTGATTTAAAATATTTAAAGTTCAAGTGTTAGCTTTATAAACACTGAATTAATACCAACAAATGGAATTAAATTAATGACAGATAAAAAGGACAACTTCAAAAAAACGTTCTCCAAAATTGTTTAATTATGGGGAATAAAGTTTACTAAAAACAGTTACATTTAGCAGATGACAGTACTACGCCCCACTTCAAAACACACAGTAATTTTTTACTTTTGTGAATAGTTTACCTGTCGGGCTCTTTTGGAAAACGAAAGGCAAGATTGTTACTGTCACACTGATAGTTTTTGCAATGGATTGCACAACATTGTGTTCTTTTATTCCACTTTGAGCTCTCTATTATTATTCTGCTTATCTCTGCTGTTATTCAGTTATCATTTTTACTCCAAAATGGCAGCTATCCCCTTCCTCTCGTCCCTGGTTCCACTGTCTTCACCAAGTTGGACCTCCGCAGCGCTTACAACCTCATCCGGATACGTGAGGGGGATGAGTGGAAGACAGCTTTTATCACCCCTACTGGCCACTATGAATATCTTGTGATGCCATATGGGCTAGTCCTTCCATATTCCAGGATTTCATCCACGAGGTGCTCCGGGAGTTCCTCCACAAGTTCGTTCTCGTCTACATTGATGACATCCTCATTTACTCCCGGAGATTAGCATCGTCGCCACATTGCGGAGGTCCTGCAATGCCTGAGGGCCTTCCAGCTGTACCCCAAAGCCGATAAATGCTCCTTCCATCAGCCCTCAGTGCAGTTCCTTGGATATTACATTGACAGCAGTGGCATCCAGATGGACGAGGGGAAGGTGGACGCTATAAAGAACTTGCCCACTCCTACCACCATCAAAGAACTCCAGCGATTCCTCTGCTTTGCTAACTTCTACCACTGATTCATCCAAGACTACAGCTCAATCACCAACTTACCAGTCTACTCCGTAATAAGCTTAAGTCTCTGTCCTGGACCCCTGCCACCACGGAAGCTTTCAACTCTCTCAAAGATGCTTTCACTACCGCTCCACTCCTGGTACATCCTGACCCAAATCGACCCTTTATTCACCTACCATTAGGCAAGCTCCTCCCTCTGCCCGTTCTGAACCGCCCGTGGTCACACCTTGGGGTGGACTTCATTACGGACCTGCCTCCCTCTGATTACAACAAATGTGTCCTCGTTTTATTTAACCAGTTCTCTAAATCATGTCGTCTTCTCCCCCTGAAAGGTCTGCCCACGGCCATATTCTTTATTTTTGTGTGTCTGTAATGCTGTATTATCACTGGAAGTTGTTTATTTGAAATGTGTATATTTACTTGTTTGTAATTCAACTTGAGACAATTGAGATTTTGAGATAACTGCATTCAGCTGATTGTCCTTAATTGCTGACTTGGTTAAAAAGGGTGAATGTTGTTTGCTAAATGAGCACTGAAGATAGCAATGCGCTGAAACGTTTGCTGGTGTCAATTCTGTTTTTAACCCACATGCACTTTGCACCTTTTTGCATGATGCAATTTGAAAAAGAAAATAATTTTTGTATACTTCCAGTCTTGAGTGGATCAGTGTGCGGCCAGCCACTCCTCTTGTTTGTTCCTGCCCACGGCCATGGAAATGGCCGAACTAATGTTCAACCACGTCCTCCGATACTATGGCATTCCCGAAGACATCGTGTCTGACAGAGGCCCCCAGTTCATCTACCGGGTTTGGAGGGCCTTCCACTCACTCCTAGATGTGGCTGTCAGCCTGTCCTCTGGTCACCATCCCCAATCCAATGGGCAGATGGAGAGGACGATACAGGAGATAGGCCGCTTCCTGCGTACCTTCTGCCATGGCCACCAGGACTCTTGGAACCAGTTCCTAGGGTGGGCCGAGTACGCACAGAACTACATACGGCAGCCTTCCACCGGACTCACTCCATTCCAGTGCGTGCTCGGCTACCAACCACTCTTCCCATGGTCGAGAAAACCCTTGGACGTTCCATCAGTCCTGTTCACCATCACTGAGCAGATCAATCCGGTCACCTTCAAACTCCACCTGCCACCTGAGTATCGGATCCACCCCACACCCATGTCTTACTCCTCAAACCTTACCATACTTCTGTTTCTCCCTCCACAGAGCCTGGCATAGCCAAAGCCCCCCTACCTCTCCTCGTTGACGATGGAGCTGCCTACAAAGTTCATGACATCCTGGACTCCCGGCGGCGTGGTGGACAACTTGAGTATCTAGTGGACCCGGAAGGACACGGTCCAGAGGAACGCTCATGGGTCCCACGCAACGACATCCTGGATCCGAACCTACTAGACACCTTCCACTCCAATCACCCTGAAAGACCCGGTCCATGAGGAAGATGACGTCCACCATGTCTTCAGGGTCCTCGGCCCACAGGAGCGGGCCTTAATAATAATAATAATGCATTTTATTAAAGGCGCCTTTCAAACCACTCAAGGTCACCGTACAACATGTAACAACAGTAACAATATTACAACAGAAAATAACAGCAAATAACAATGTCAATAAAAAACAGCAATAATAATAAATAAGTAA
The DNA here is from genome assembly GCF_023724105.1 of Carassius gibelio. Lineage (NCBI taxonomy): Eukaryota > Metazoa > Chordata > Actinopteri > Cypriniformes > Cyprinidae > Carassius > Carassius gibelio. The sequence continues at coordinate 7,697,193 of NC_068374.1, forward strand.
ATAAGAATAAATAAAAATACTGGACTTGAGTGCACAAAGTAATCATAGAAGATAAGCAGTTCTGAATAAATGAGTTTTAAGTCTGACTTTAATTTGAGCTAAAGAGTCTGAATTACGGATGTTGACTGGGAGAGAATTCCAAAGACAAGAAGAAACATGACTGAAGGCCCTATGGCCCATGGTGGTTAGGCGAGATGAAGGTGTATGGAGGAGACCCAGTGAAGAGGAACGGAGAGTTCGAGAAGGGGTGTAGGGATGTAAGAGGTCTGAAAGGTAAGGTGGATCAAGGTTATGAAGAGATTTGTATGTGAGGAGGAGAATTTGCAAATCAGCTGGAGTTTATGAAGAGTGGTAGACCAGATAATAAAGAGTTACAATAATCGATGCGGGAGGTGACAAGCGAATGAATAAGAATAGAGGAACTATGCGGAGTGAGAAATGGATGGAGGCGAGCAATATTGCGGAGATGAAAATAACAAGACCTGGTTATGTTATTAATGTGAGTATCAAATGATAAGGTACTGTCAAAGATGACCCCCAAGTTCCTAGCCTGGCGGGAGGGAGAAATGGAAGAACCATCAATGGATAATGAAAAACCGCATGACTTAGAGAGAGTAGAATTAATACCAATGAGGAGTACTTCAGTCTTACTGGCATTAAGTTTGAGGAAATTGGCAGAAAACCAAACATTTATTTCATGAAAGCAGTGGGTAAGACAGGCGGGAGGGAGAATGGAACAAGGGTTTGTAGAAATGTAAAGCTGAGTGTCATCGGCGTAACAGTGAAATTTAATACCGAATTTTGAAAAGATATTGCCCAGTGGGAGAAGGTAAATTAGGAACAATAGGGGGAATAGGACAGAGCCTTGGGGGACACCACAGCTAACAGGAGAAGGTTGGGAATTATATTTCTTTAGTTGTACAAACTGTGTGCGGTTTGAAAGGTATGAAGTGAACCAGGCATAAGGAATACCAGTGATACCAATGCCAGATAGTCGATGCAAGAGAATACTGTGTGAAACTGCACTCAAGTCATGTAAAACAAGTAGAACCTTTGGGGAGGGGGGTGCTGTAACAGACACGCCAGGCTCCAACACCAACCAATCACAGCGCACTCCCTAATTACTCCCACCTGCTCCTCATCCAACAGCAATCATCATCCCCCGTAAAAACCCCACACACGCACCCAGTCACCATCCGGTCTCGTTTGCAACAAGGTCTAACCTGCATGCTTACTCTAAGGACTAACCTATCTCTCTGCTTACCTCTCTCTAGCGATCTCCAGTGTCTCCATCGTGTGCGTGTGTGTGTGTCCACTACCTCCAGCGTCTTGTGTTCTCCAACTACGGATCCATTCATCACCACTACCTCCAGCACCATTACCTCACTGTGCACTTCCTGCTTCTCTGCTTGTGCCATAATAAACCGTGTTCTCCTGTTATTCCAGCCTCCTGTCCCTGATTACCATAACAATGGTAAGGTTGGGTTCTCTCACTTGGAAGATATCCATTTCCATATTCGTGATGTTTCCCATTTGAAGTTTAACTATTATTCATGAGGTAAAACAGGCTTTGTAGTTCACTTGTGTTTCAGTATCGATGGAAAAAAAATCATAATTAGCAATATGCCAAAGTAAACGGCTGTTTTTTCCAATGAATATGTGCACGAGGCACCAGCACCATCAAACAGCTGAAACAGAATATACTGTATTTTTGGTCACACAGTAAAGGCATGATCCAAAAATAAGTGTTAGCAGTTTGAAAAATCAAGAATAATAACTGAGTTAACAATAATTATATAGGCCTTATATTTAATGACTGTTTAATAACAATAGCATGCATAAGATCCATTGTGTAATTTTTTTTTGATGAGTAGACTGTAGCCTAAGACTATCGTATTTGTAAGTATTTAATTAGTAAACCTATAAGTTCACTTTTAGTATAATTGCAGTACAAACTACAAACATAGAGGTAAACTACTTGTTTACTCAAGTGTACTCAAAGTTTGCTACTGTTATACTTAAAGGATACTTAAAAGTATAAAGTTAGGTCCAAAACTTTCGACACCCTTGGTAAATATGATCAAAGAAGGCTTTGAAAATTAATCTGCATAGTTAATCTTTTTGATCTTTTATTAAAAAAAATTCAGCTAGAGCAGTGAAAATGCCCATTTCCACCATCAGGCTAATAATTAAGAATTTCCAATCAACAGAAAATGTTACGAAAGGACGTGTGTCTATATCATCCTAATGCACGGTGAGGAGGAGATTTTGAGTGGCTAAAGACTCTCCAAGGATCACAGCTGGAGAATTGCAGAAAATAGTTGAGTCTCGGGTTCAGAAAACCTTAAAAAAAATTGTCAAACAGCACCTACAGCAGCACATGTTGTTTGGGAGGGTTTCAAGAAATATTCTCCTAGCTCATCCAAAACTCCAGCATATTCAGTTATCAGACATGATTGGAACTTTAAATGGGACTGGCTTCAATGCCGAGATGAAACAAAAAAATTAGTTTTTAGCAGCAAACACTCAAGAAGGGTTTGGTGAACAAAGGGATAAAAAGTACCCCATGTGTACAATGAAATATACTGCTGTATTTTTGAAGTTGTGGGCCTATATTTCTGCTGGAGGTCCTTGACATCTTGTTTAGATACATGGCATCATGGATTCTATTAAATACCAACAGATAAAAAAATCAGTAAGTGACTGAAATCTTTTAATAGGCCATGTTTGGACCTTCCAACCGTACAATAATCCAAACTCCAACCTAAAAAAAAAACACAGAAATGGGTCACTGAGCAAAAAAGCAAGCTTCTGCAATAGCCATTCAAGTCCTCTGACCTGAACCCTATAGAAAATGAGAGGAGTGAACTGAAGAGGAGGAGAACCAACATGGAGCTGGGAATCTAAAGAGTCTGTATGAAAAAAGGGTCTCTGATCTCTTGTCTGTTGTTCTCTAACCTCATCAGGCATAATAGGAGAAAATTTAGACCTGTTAAACTGGGAAATGAAGGTTTTAAAATGTTTTAACCCTCTGGGGACGGATTAGGCGGTACCGCCCAAAATGGCATACTTTTACAAATGTGTAGTTATCTCAAAAACTATTAATGCTAGAGAGATGCGGTTTTTTTTGCCGTCTTCCTCAGATTCCGCTGAAAACAGCGGTGTCCAGTTTGTATATTAAACACTTCCCTTATTGCGCAATACCACTGCGTAAACAGGCCAATGAAAAAGATTGTGCTAGGCAGATTCAACACGCAACAGCCAATGGAAAAATTGCCGCTGGGAGGAGTCTTTTTCTAACCCAATCAGAGGAAGGTTATGTCTTCTAGCGATTTAGAGGACTCTGTAGCTCTGCTGTAGCCTTGTAAAAGCTGGCTGGACTAAAGTAAAAGACATGTAATCAATAAGCGTTCAGAGAATCAGCATCAGGGTGGAGAATACAGAACGCGATCGGAGTGTTACAGAGAGCGATCGGAGTATTAGCGAGCACAAAGAGCTAAATTCGAGCGATCGGAGAATCAGCATCACGTGGAGAAAGCAGAAAGTTATCGGAGTGTTAGCGAGCACAAAGAGATAAATTCTAGAGAGATACAGCATTATTACAGAATTGTTTTATCAAAATGGCAAGCAGTAAAAGATTTACGGCAGAACAAGCTCTGGAACAATTACTGGAAAGGCCTGGAGAGGCCTTGCTTTGCTCACTGGCATGCCTAGGACTGTTTTTTAAAAAAGTTAATTATTTAATTGTTCTTTACACATTTGATTAAACAATAACACATTTCTGTCAAACAAAGAGTTTGAAAAAATATATTTTCTTTGTTCAAAAACTGTTCTATATTGTGTGTTTTTCAGTAATAAATGACAAAAATCTAATTTTCGTTTGTGAAATTCTCTAGTTTATTGTAAAATTTTTCACTCATACTTCCTTTATATAAACATATTGCATGCATGCTTATGGTAGCTTAGGGTCTTCTGAATCCATAGATACCAAACACAGGGTGTTTCATCTCCTTTACATATGATTTATAAGCCCAAATATAAAAATAGAGAAAACAGACCAAAAAGGGCTTAGTCCCAAAAATAAAAAAAAACGCCTAGGACTGTTTGTAAATAAAGTTAATTATTTAATTTATCTTTACACATTTGATTGAACATTAACCCATTTCTGTCAAGCAAAGAGTTTGAAAAATATATTTTTGGGTCAAAAACTTTTAACTATTGTTGTGTGAGGTAGGATTTTCAGTAATAAATGACAAAAATCTTATTTTCGTCTTTGAAATTCTCTAGTTTATTGTAAAATTTTTCACTCATACTTCCTTTTAGACATATTGCATGCATGCTTATGGTAGCTTAGGGTCTTCTGAATCCATTGATACCAAATACATGGTGGTCCATCCTCATTACATATGGTTTATAAGCCGAAATGTAAAAATAGAGAAAACGGACCAAAAAGGGCTTAGTCCCCTAAGGGTTAAAAAGTATTGAATAAATGGGTGCCATTAATTGTGGTCAATGAGTATTTGAGAAAAACATTTATTTCATAATGAACCCCCCCCCCCCCCCTCATTTAAAATTCTTATTATGTAATGAAAAGATAAATTTTTGTGAATGTTTTAAATAAAATATCAATAGGATTAACAATGCAGATTAATTTTCAGACAGCCTTCTTTGATCATATTTACCAAGGGTGTCAACATTTTTGGACATGACTGTACATTAATATACTAGAAACTGAGCTTGGTAAATCAGTATACTTGGGAAATTTAGTCCCAAGGAGTATTGAAACCGTACACTTACAAGTATACTACTATATATGCAAGAAAAAACGTTTGTTCTGTAAAAAACAATGTAGACACAGTGTTACATAATTTTTTAAAAGCCTGATGGTTTTATATTAAGTGTCTCCCACAGGTTTAGTTTAGCAATAATGCAGATTTCATTCATAATTTTAAAATTAATACATTTATATTTTCTGTGCAGGTGCATACGTAATATATAGTGTATTGTAATATATTTTCCTATATTGAACTTTCCAACATAAACATAGGCAAAAATTATTTTAATTTCTTACTGGGTAATTTATTGAACAATGTTTTAGTTAGATCCTCTGAGGGACAGTTCCACTCATTCTCTACTATAGAAGAGGAAGATTTGTTAAAACATCTAAACCAACAACATGTATGTTAGACCCTATTCATTCTAAGCTCCTAAAATAGGTGCTTCCAGAAGTCATAGATCCTCTTCTGACTATTATTACTTCCTCATTGTCATTAGGATATGTCCCTAAAACCTTCAAACTAGCTGTTATTAAGCCTCTCATCAAAAAACACAACTTGACCCAAAATAACTATTTAATTATAAAACAATCTCAAATCTCCCTTTTCTCTCCAAGATACTAGAAAAGGTAGTATCCTCACAAGTATATTCCTTCTTAGAGAAAAATGGTATCTGTGAGGATTTCCAGTCCGGATTTAGACCGTATCATAGTACTGAGACTGCTTTCCTTTGAGTTAAAAATGACCTGCTCTTATCATCTGATCGTGGTTGTATCTCTCTATTAGTGCTATTAGATCTTAGTGCTGGGTTTGAAGCTAGTCACCACAACATTCTTTTGCATAGACTAGAACACTTCCTTGGCATTAATGGAAGTGCATTAGCATGGTTTAAATTGTACTTATATGACCGATATCAATACATAGAAGTGAATGAAGTGATAACATATCGAACACAAGTGTAGTATGGAGTACCTCAAGGCTCAGTATTAGAGCTGTTACTCTTCACGCTCTTTGTGTTACACTTTGGAAAAATCATCAGGAAACACAGTGCTAGCTTTCACTGTTATGCTGATGATACTCAGCTCTGTATTTCTTCGCAGCCTGGTGAAACATACCAATTTGAAAAACTAACGGAATGCATAGTCGATATAAAAAACTGTATGACGAGAGATTTCTTACTGCTAAATTCTGAAGAAAAAAACATTAAATTAAAGGACCTAAAAACTCTGCATCTTATAACCTAGAACTTGATGGCTTCTCTGTCAACTCTTCATCATCAGTTATGAACCTAGGTGTGCTATTTGATCGCAATCTTTCCTTTGAAAGCCATGTTTCTAGCATTTGTAAAACCACATTTTTCCATCTCAAAAATATATCTAAATTATGGCCTATGCTCTCAATGTCAAATGCAGAAATGTTAATCCATGCGTTTATTACCTCGAAGTTAGATTATTGTAATGCTTTATTGGGTGGTTGTTCTGCACGCTTCATACCAAGGGGAAGTTGTGGCCTTCCCCTTAGAGAGTCGGACTCACAATCGAAAGGTTGTGAGTTCGAGTCTCGGGCCGACAGGAATTGTAGGTGGGGGGAGTGCATGTACAGTTCTCTCTCCACCTTCAATAACACGACTTAGGTGCCCTTGAGCAAGGCACTGCACCCCCAACTGCATAAATGGCTGCCCACTGCTCCGGGTGTGTGTTCACAGTGTGTGTGTGTGCACTTTGGATGGGTTAAAAGCAGAGCACGAATTCCGAGTATGGGTCACCATACTTGGCTGTATGTCACATCACATGTCACACTTAATAAACAAACTCCAGTTAGTCCAAAATGAAGCAGCTAAGAGTTCTTACTTGAAGTATGACCATATTAGCCCGGTTCTGTCAACCCTACACTGGCTCCCTATCAAACATTGTATACATTTTAAAATCTTACTTATTACTTTTAAAGTCCTGATTAATTCAGCACCTCAGTATTTGAACGAGCTCTTGTTACGTTATAATCCTCCATGTCTGCTGCATTCTCGAAACTCAAGACAATTTGGTAATACCTAGAATATCAAAAATCGCCTAATCTCTGGAATAACTTACCTAACATTGTTCGGGAGGCAGACACACTCTTGCAGTTTAAATCTATATTAAAGACCCATTTCTTTAACCTGGTTTACACATAACACACTAATATGCTTCTAATATCCAAATCCGTTATTAGTCTGCTTCTCTCTTATTCCAAGGTTACCATAGCCATCAGATCCAGTCTATATCCAAGCCAGATGGTCACTACAGTCACCCAGATCCAGTATGTATCCAGACCAGATGGTGGATCAGCACCAAGAAAGAACCTCTACAACACTGAAGACAGGGGATACAAGGAAAACTGAAATGATGGGCCCTATTTTAACGATCTAAACGCAAAGTGTAAAGAGCACAGCGCAGGTGCACTCAGGGCGTGTCCAAATCCACTTTTGCCATTTTAACGACTGAAAAACGGTTTGCGTGGCCGGGCACATGGTCTAAACTGGTTGTCCCTATTCTCTTGATGACCAATGGGTGTTTTTTTGGGTGTAACGTGCAATCAGAGTCTCATCTTACATTCCCTTTAAGAGCCATTTGCGCTTATGCCATGATGGATTTGATATTTACAAGGCAGAATTTGGCAAGGGCAAAGACAGAACGCGTCTTCGACATGAAACAGAGCTGCTAGATAAGTGAGCAATAGATAGCTTAATTCTGAATTCAATGATGAACTGCCTTTAACTGTCATTTTACATTATTGACATATTGTTTTCCTAATGTTGTTCAGTTGCTTTGACACAATCTTTTTTAAGCGCTGTATAAATAAAGGTGACTTGACTTAAAGCCATTTTAACTGTGACCTAAAGCTTAACTGTGCCTGAAGCTTAATTATGAAAAGCCTAATATATTTATAACAATATGAAAAGAAAAAAAAAACGTTCTGCTTGACATACTTCAGTTTGTCCAGTGGGCAGTTTGGATCCTGAAGTTTTTCAGAAAGCAGCTTGACTCCTGAATCTCCTGGGTGATTGTAGCTCAGATCCAGTTCTCTTAGGTGTGAGGCGTTTGAACTCAGAGCTGAAGACACATAGTGACATCCTTTCTCTGTCACCATACAGCCAGACATTCTACAAAAACAGGAATAATCCATGTGATAATCAGACATCTCTTTCACGCATTTATACACATTTTAGCCATTAATTATTCATATACGGTCATGTCTTAAGGTTTGCTTTGTATTAAAAATAAACGTATCCCTCATTATATATGCAATAATGTATATGTCACTATCAATAAATGAAAAAAAACAGTGTGAGAAGCACAGAGGGCTTTCAGCTAAGTGATGGTGAGTCGGGCACCTAAACACTAGGGGTGCAACAGATTGTAAATTATCCCTGATCCGAACAGACCAAGCCCCACAGTTTGGCATACCTGTGATTCATGGATTAACTGTTAGGTTTCACCATCATAGTGAATGTTTTTCTTGCCAGTTTACACATTCAAGCAATTTTAACTAGCATGCTGTTTTCTGTGCACTCAGCTACTGCTGCACACAGCTAAAGCGCACACATGCAGAAAAAGACACAATTCAGTTGTAATTTTTTTTACGTTTTTAATTATTATATATATTTTTTTGCTCATCCAAAAAATTATCTGATCCATGAATCAAAATCTATAATATGATCCAAACCGTGAGTGTTGTGATTCTTTGCACCACTGCTAAACACTAGAGTTTACAGTAACTTTGTAACTTAGATACTGATTTGATGTCTTGTGTGTAACCACAACCGACACTGAACAGGACACATCTCCACTAATTATTTGCGCAGATTATCCAGTGTTTGATATTCTTCACTGGAACATTGATATATGTATACTTGATACATAAAGTTTACTTTAAAATATACTTGAACTTTACTTTAGTTTATTTTTAAGTATACTTGGTAAAATAAACTTGAAGTATACTACTTTTTTCGTAAGGGCTCCTTACAGGAGACAAAGTGTTCAGCAAACTTTTTTCTGTTTACACTGTCCAGCTTGTCCTTGTGTACATTACACACAGCAACACTGTTGCTGTGTCTTCTTCATCACGAATTTAGCTAGCTGCTGAACAATATCCCAATAATAACAATTAGCATTAGAAATATAATACCAAAAACTCTTGAAATGTCAACAAAACAATAACAGAACATCTTCCCAAACACATATCAAGCTTATTTAAAAACCTTGAAAGCATAAACACTCATTCAAGTACCTGGAAAAGGGAGATACCATAATAACCATATCTTCCCGCCTCCTCAGCATGAGCTGAGGCAGGACTAAAGGCTGTCTAACAGTGTTTATTAAGGTCAAAATGGTTAAGACAGCAAATCAAATAAAAGGGCAGATGCTCAATGCATGTTACACCACAAGCTTTACAATCTGATAAACACACAAAATATTTTGTTAATTATTTTTTGGAAAATCATTTACCTCAGAATCTCCAGCTCACAGTTTGGGCTCTTCAGTCCATCAGAAAGAAGCTTCATTCCAGAATCCTGCAGGTCATTGTTACTCAGGTCCAGCTCTCTCAGGACAGAGTTTGAGGATTGTAGAGCTGAAGACAAACTTTCACAGGACTGAGCAGTGAGATTACATCCACATAGTCTGTGTAAAGAACAAAACAAACAGCAATATGAGTTTACTTACTGTGTTTATTAATTTGTCAGGGCTTTGACAGTGTGATACAGTTCAAGTAAACTCGATGATCAGTGAATATATCTGATGGTTTTTGCTTTAAGAAAGAATGTAAGGCTATAATACCACATTTAATGGCATTCATTAGATTTAAATAGGTGTTTTATGAAGAATTTACTGAAACATATGTCACTGCAAGGCAGGGAAGGGAGAATGGATCCAGTTGCAGAAAGTTTGTATTTGTTTTTTTTAATATGAAGAACCAAACTAGACACAGGTAACAAACTAATCAGAAACTATGGAAACAAACAAGAACATAGTTAGGAACCAGGGCTGCATTCAACAAAATGCTGAAAACCATTTTTAAATGGAAGCGGTGGTGCGTTGAACACCCTGTTGTGATGACGCAAGAGTGGCAACTATGGCAGCTGAGAAGGCCATTCTTTGTGTTCTTTTTGAAGAGTTTTCTGAGCCTGATGAAATCGGTATAAATACGTGTTTAATGCTGCAAAATACGCTCAATGTTACAGTTACTGCTCTTGACTTCCAGAATAAAAGAGAACATCCCAATCAAGTGAAGGGGTTTGTGGAAACTGTGGTTTATTAGCATGTTGCTGCTGACTGATAAAACCGTAGGAAAACATTGCACACCGGTTTGAGCTTGAACGCGCCCCAAGCAAACAAAAGACACAGGAAATAATCAAAGGAATCTAGAAACAAGATAACACATGATGAAAAGAACATCAAAATAAGTCCCGGAACAGAAACAGAGCATCAACCTTACAATACCTGGACAGTTGATGTTTCATGTACCGATCATTTTCCTTAACTTATGATACAATTTAGAATAATAAACTGGGTAAAATGTAGGTAACTTTATTACAAGAGGATCCTACTAATCCAGGGACAATAATCAGACTCTGAAGAGAAGACAATGCTGAATAAAGATGTAGTTTTTGCTACTTTTGGACCAAAATGTATTTTCGATACTTCAACAAATTCTAACTGACCCTCTGATGTCACATTGATTACCTTGATGATGGTTTTCTTACCTTTCTGGACATGGACAGTTATATTGTGCACACAGTTTCAATGGAGGGACTGAGAGCTCTCGGACTAAATCTAAAATATCTTAAACTGTGTTCCAAAGATGAACGGAGGTCTCACAGGTTTGGAACGACATGAGGGTGAGTTATTAATCCTCTGGAGTCTAAGGGTATTTCTGGGGCCTGGAGAAGTTTTGTCATGCCCTGACATTTGTGCTTTTTTCCAGTTTCTTACAAATATCTAAATGGGTAAAGTCTAATCTCACTGTAATCAGCACAAACTGGGCTAAAATAATATGTGAAATGCATGTATTTACATAATTGTATTTTTGAGAAAAAAAAATGTTATGCGTGGTTATTGAAAAACTAAAAATGTTAAAACACTTGAATAAGGCAATAAAACACATACAGAACATTGGTTCCCGGGATTGATGAGAACTGAAGCTTGTAGCCTAGAATTTTTCTTTCTAAATTATGTGAAAATCACCTTGTTTACTCAATCACAGAAAACAATATATTGATTAAAATTTCTAAGACACTTTTTATTGGTAAAAGGTGATTTACACCTGAGAAGACAAAGGCCTGCATAATGAGCTACATAATGAGCCTTTAAGTCAGCTATGTGTCACTGAGAGGGAAGACTTGAGGACAAAATAAATCTATATAATTTTATGTTTGTAGTTTATTTAGAATATATTTAATTATCCCACAACATAATTTAATATTAACTTGGGGGAGCAGTTAAACAGTTTATTAGAACAATCAAAGCTGACCTTCAAACTAATTGTTTTGCATCATTACTCCAGTCACACAATCCTTCAGAATTCCTTTTAACAATCTTATTTTCTACAAAAAAACATTTATTGTTATTTTTATTTTTATTATTATTATTAATGTTGAAAAGAGCTGAGAATATTTTTCAGTTTTTTTAGGGGGGATAAATTAAAAGAACAGCATTGTCTGTTACATTTGTTACAGTTACATTTATTTGTTATTTATATTATTTACATCAAGCTTTTGAATGGTATAGTATTGTATATTGTTATTGAAACTTCATAATATTTCACTTAATTATACATTTAGTCAGGAATTATAGTTTGGAAAAATTATTTGGAAAAAGTCTAACTAGTAAAATATTTACACGTTATTTGAAAACTAGTACAAGTATATAAATGAATAAAAAGAGAATTACTTATGTTTATGATCTGTGCTGAATAAAGTGCTTCATTCTTTTTTTCTGAGGAAATCCAAATCTCAAATCCTCAACCACATCACATCTTTTTGGGGTGAATTGTGTCTTATTCCTCTCATTGCGAAGCAAATAGTAAAATAAAAAAACTTCAAGAACAGTCTCGCTGCTTTTTTTGTGTCTGGGCGTATTCAAGCTGCACACTTCAGTTTGAAATATTATAATCTGAATAGAGCGTTCAGCGCGGGGGCGTGGTCACATCAGAAGATAATGAAGAGAGACGTGAAAAATGGATATTGCGTTGTTTTCATATGGATTACTTTATCACAGAATATGTGTTTTCGAGGGCACTTGTTTAGTTTAAAAGCAGGCTTTCTATAGATATCTCTCTTCTCATATCTCTTCGTTGACTATTCACAGAGTTACAGTTCATTTTAATGACGTGTTTGTAAATGAAGATCAGCGCAGACAAAGGCTGCAGACAGCACACCTTGTATGTTATCTTTATTTTATAAGTGCACAAAGTTTTGTTGTTATTATGTCTCTATACAAAAAAAGTAGACCCTTTACAGATTCGATTGATGTATTGTTTTTATCTGTACGATTTAAACTGAAAGTGTAATTTAAGTTCTTTTCGGGGTTATCAGGAGAAAATGACTCATAATGCGTATATGCGATAATCAACTCCAGAGGGTTAATGACATAATTTTGATTATTTTCTGAACTAACCCTTTAGGCCCAATCCCAATTCTATTTTATACCCTCCACCTATCCCCTCAGCCTACACCTTCCCCTAAAATATTCCCCTAAGGATTGGGACACCACTACCATGACATCACACACCATCATTCGTTGTCTAGCTCTTACAATACACACATATACTGGTGTGCTGGTGTGCATTAGAGCCTTTAATTATTGTTCTTTATTAATGAGCTGCTTACTGACACACACATATCGGAAATCGTGCAGCTCAGGAGAACATCCAGGAGAAAATAAACTTGTCAACGCTGGATTTTTAGGCTGCATTATTTAGGTAAACAGGAACCGGAAACACTTCACATAACACCCTATGTACTTGCTACATCATTAGAAGAATAGCATCTACGCTAATATTTGTCTGTTTCTCTCTTGTTCCGAGGTCACCGTGGCCACCAGATCCAGTCTATATCTAGATCAGAGGGTCACTGCAGTCACCCGGATCCAGTACGTATCCAGACATGATGGTGGATCAGCATCTAGAAAGGACCTCTACTGCCCTGAAAGACAGCGGAGACCATGACAACTAGAGCCCCAGATACAGATCCCCTGTAAAGACCTTGTCTCAGAGGACCACCAGAATAAGACCACAGGAAACAGATGATTCTTCTGCACAATCTGACTTTGCTGCAGCCTGGAATTGAATTACTGGTTTCATCTGGTCAGAGGAGAACTGGCCCCCCAACTGAGCCTGGTTTCTCCCAAGGTTTTTTCTCCATTCTGTCACCGATGGAGTTTCAGTTCCTTGCCGCTGTCGCCTCTGGCTTGCTTAGTTGGGGTCACTTCATCTACAGCGATATCGTTGACTTGATTGCAAATAAATGCACAGACACGATTTAAACTGAACAGAGATGACATAACTGAATTCAATGATGAACTGCCTTTAACTATCATTTTGCATTATTGAGACACTGTTTTCCAAATGAATGTTGTTCAGTTGGTTTGACGCAATGTATTTTGTTTAAAGCGCTATATAAATAAAGGTGATTGATTGATTGATCTCTCCTCTGCTCTGCTTCCCATGCTCCCCTTTACTTCTCTGTTCTCGGCATCTCCCCACTGCTGCTGCAGTGTCTGCTCCCGCAGGAGCCTTTTCCATATCTCCTCACTGCCGTAGCAGTGTCTGTTCCCGCAGGAGCTTTTTCCTTAACTCCTCACTGCTGCAGCAGTGCCTGCTCCTGCAGGAGCCTTTTTCGTATCTCCTCACTGCCGCAGCAGTGTCTGCTCCCGCAAAAGACTTTTCTGTATCTACTCACTGCCTCACATCACCTCCGCTTGAAAGGTATGCCATGCATCCTAGGTTGCGGTGATAGTATTATGTATCGACGATAGCCAAGACGATATTTGGCTCATTCTCCAATCAACGTTTTTTATTATCATTATTAGGCGGCCTACCATAATTCAGCTATCAAACTGCTCCGTTATCCCATCTCAACACTGCATTTCACGCTCGCCTGTGCTCTCAAAGGATGATTCAAGCTCGTAGGCGAGGAAGAAGTCTCCATCCACAAATAGACATACATTGTTGCAGATATAAGGTATTCCATTGTAATGTAACAGGTAATCCGATACGTGCCATATTTTAAACAAGCTCTCACTAACGGAGTTTAATGCCACAGTAACGTTAGAATTAGGGTTGTAACGATATACCGGTATGACGATATACCACAATATAAACATGTACAATTATCATACCGTGTACATTTGCTTATCTACGATATTGAGAGAAAATAACAAACACAGAATCTCACCTGCGCCTAGGCAACAACGTTCCACCTAAGGGGCAGTTCATATATCGCGCCTAAAACACGTGGAAAACGTTAGACAAGCTGCTTTCTGATTTTTTCCCAAAGCCTTCTGGCACTAGCGCTCTTGAGGCGTCTGCCATTGCTAAGCAACAATGACCCGCTCTCTCCATGAAGCCTTGGAAATTTCAGCCATGGATAAATGAACTTGCAACACTAAAAATTGTTTGCAGTAGCTCTGCTACTTGATTTATTTAAAAATGGCAATCCACATACAGCTATGATCAGCTGTTCCTTCATCTTGGCTGAGCTTTCAACGTTGTTACGGGAAAGGTGAGGAACATGACCAGCGGTGCGCTCGCGGCATTATGAAAAGTTGAGATGTTTTTAACTCGATGCGGTGCAGAGGCGCCTGGAAAAAACGAGCGCGTTTGCTACATTTGAAATAACGAACTTGAGTGCGCAAAGGACGCAATACGTGAACGGCCTTTTAACTGTTCTCTTGCTTCACCCACACATACAGCAGAGACAACATCAGAGACAGAGGCCATTATCTCTAATCTCGATCCCACGTCAAAATATGAGTTAAAATTGGCACTAGTAGGCCTATGGGAATACTTTTTGTGTAGAAAAGACGAATGCTTATTTGTCCTTGAAGGTAGAAACAGTTTGCAAAAACTGTGGTCGGAGAGCGGCTGCAAGATGAGCAAACGCATCGAACATGTTTACCTATTCAGAAAATCATCATCCCGTGCAGATGCAGCTATGTCCCATTTATAATTTAAGGTTAATGCATCATGATTTCTGTGATGTGGAGTGAAGCACAGAATCCAGTCATGACAATGAATTTACAGCTAGCTAATTATTATTTTATTTATTAATGATAAATATAAGTTATTAAACTAATAAATAATCAACGGTAACATTTTCTTGTTTTTGATAGAAATTTTTTTAATTAAAACATGCTTTCAAATAATTGTCGATAAGAGATTGATCGATTAAGGCTGAAAAAGGTTAACTGATGTAATGTTGAGCTTGGTGCAGCTCATGCACAGAACACGTGCGAGCGGCTGTGAGTTCCATTGACCGTATCATCATTCATTCACAGTGTACTAATTAAGCTTTTAATGTGATTTAAACTTTAAATTACATTATAATAGAAAGAACACAAAATTAATTCAACATGAAAAGCAATAGAAATGTAGTCATTTCATCAGATAACTGCACTCTGCAGGGCTGCGGGACATAGGACAGATAGGCTATTAATTCCTACAACTTGTTAATTCGTTTCTACTACTTATTAATTTGTGGCAATTGTCCATGTTTCGTTAATTTTGTTCCCTAAATAACCCATGATTTAACTGAAATAAGGGAACAAATTAATAAATCGAATTATTAATTCATGAAATCTTTAATTTCCCTTCCCATGTTTACCACACACAGTAGCCTAAGAGATGCGATTAAAAGTGAAAGATAATTAAAATAAACCTGCGAAATTAGAAGATTTAAGAAAAGAAACCGGTAAACCAGAACAAATTAAGCCACATTAATGAAGGCTATATCTCGAACGGCAGAGGCATGGTCATCTAACATTTTCCTAACCCTGTGTTTTTTTTTCTCTCTCTCTGTCTCAGCTGTTTCGATCGCGTCGGAGCCTGGAGCACACGTATATTCAGGCGATTCAAACTTACATCGCAGTCTGTTCATTATCAAACTAAAATACAGTCAACTAAACATTTAAAATGTTACACTGGTCACATGCACGCGCTGTCATGACCTAATGCACTGTATGCTTGATTTTTTAAAACAAATAGGCTAGGCCTACCAGAACGCAAAAATTCTAAATCTGACATTTTCTAGAACAGAATCCAGCAGGATCAAATTAATGTGAGCAACAGTGTTTTGCTGCAGCAGCGCCGATGGATGCGGTTCACTTAATGCATAGCGCAGTCACACGCGCGCCACAGTTACATTTGGGATCATTTTATTTTAAATGCCATAATGTCAGTTGAAAACATTGTAATTGTGTTTTAAAATACAACAACGAGCACTACAAAACCATTTAAAGAGACACGTTCAGCGGTCTCTGTGCGGGATAGGAAAGTCAACAAAGTAAATTGACCTCAAATGTATGGCGCTCTCTCTTCATTTTATAAAATAATACTAATAACATTTTATTCAGACTAAAGCCCCCTTTAATTCAAGTGAGAAAGCGTTTTGTGTGTGTGTGGCTTTAGCACATTCTGTCATGCCAGTTACTGCTGCCTGCAGTAGATCCATTTTGCAGCATTATGGTTAACGATTAATAGATAAATTGATTGTTAATTTAAACGACAATCGATTATGGAATTAATCAATATTTTGCATCCCTACTTTCAAACATTTGTTCAACTCCCCCCCCCCACCCACCCCCCAAAAAAAGTTTTGATTGTTTAATACCGTGAAACCGTGTAACCGTGGTATTTTCTGAAACGATTATCATACCGTGAAAATCTCATACCGTTACAACCCTAGTTAGAATGCATCTCATTCTTGTTTCCCGGGCGGCGCGTCGGTCCCATCATGAGGCACGTGGTCCGGAGCGCGCATGACCAAGGCATCAGTTCAACCGAAATCACTCCAAATATATGAACTTACCTGTTTTTGAATACCTTATATTTAAAGCGTTTGTTTACGTCCATATTAGTGTTAAATCGTTGGACTTTAAATGAAATCTACTATTGTTTTTGCACCGTTGACTGATTTTGCAGAACATTTAGACTGATAACTTCCGTGTGCAGATGTGGAAAATTTTTCACAGGACAAGTGGGATGACAGTAGTGCCAACTACATGACCTAGCTGATTTTGAATATAGTATTTTATATTTAATACCAGTTTATCAGTACGTCTGAAAGTATATTTTTCGATTATTGGTGATTCCATAGGCTCTTTTTCTTGCACCTGCATGGTTAAAATGGAAAATAGTAAGCTGTGTGAAGAATAAAGAATCTCTCTCTTACTCCACCCATGCACAATGACATCGTCGATATGTACCATGGATCTCACATGCTGACAATATGATGATTTAACAATGACCACATCGCTGATTCATGGCACCTATTCGGGGTACACTGGTACAGGAAATCCAATTTATTTTTGCACGCAATGACTGCACCAAGATTTTTTCTGACTCGTTATCGGAAGCAGCTCATTGGATTTGCTAAACAATTACTCAAGTAAGCCTCACAGCGTCTACCCTCGTAGATAACCAAATCTTCCTTAGTATTGAACTCCGTCAGACGGTGCAAGAGTACTCCTGGTTGAGCCAACCTTTGCCTTCTCCTTTCAACTATCAACAAAGCTTACTCATATGAGATCACAAGTATTAAACTCCT
Organism: Carassius gibelio; assembly: GCF_023724105.1. NCBI lineage: Eukaryota > Metazoa > Chordata > Actinopteri > Cypriniformes > Cyprinidae > Carassius > Carassius gibelio. The sequence goes on from NC_068374.1 coordinate 7,714,767, forward strand.
GTCAGATGCTGCAAGAGCTTTACCGCTTAAGCAATCTTGGACTTTCCATCCGACCACCAGCAAAGCTTACCCGATTAAAAAAAAAAAAATTATATATGCCTTGCCATTGGTGGGACAATTTGTTTTAGCTGCGATGTACTCGTTGGTGTTTGATAGGTACATGTTTCAGACTGAAAGAAAACACTGGATGCCGGCCATAGCCTCCCGGCCAGATAACCTTAACTTTTTTATCCTATGGTCGGCGAGGCTTCTCTCTTCGACGCCAGGAGCTTGAGCTCCCATCGGATGCTGATGAGAGCCTTCCTGGTCAGACAACCTCACCTTTTCCATTCTGTGGCCAGCAAGGCTTACCCTTTCGTTGCCAGAAGCCACACTCCCTTCGGACGTAGGTGAAAGCCCCCGGCCACCTTCCTTGTCTTTCTGTCTTACGTACGGAGAGGTTTGCCCATCCAATGCATGGAGACTGGGCTCCCATTGGACGTAGGTGAGAGCCTCCTGGCTAGACAACCTTACCTTTCCCGTCTTTTGGCCAGCGAGGCTTAACTGTTCGATTCCGGGAGCTAAGCTGCTGTTGGACGAAGGTAAGAGCCTCCTGGCTAGACAACCTTTTCCGTCCTTCAGCCAGAGAGGTTTACCCGTTCGATTCCTGGAGCTAAGCTCCTATTGGACGTCGGTCAGAGCCTCCCGACTAGACAACCTGTCCTTTTCCATCCTATGGCCAGCGAGGCTTACTCATTCGATGCGAGTGCTCCCATCGGACGCTGGCGAGAGCCTCCTGGCCAGACAACCACTACCATTCCACGTGATCTAGGTCACAAAACCCAATAAGCAAGCCGTCCGATGCCGCAAGTACCAAACACACAAATAAACCCTCCTTCATTCCATACGGTCGTCAAGGCTTACCCGTCTCATGCCGTGAGTAGCAAACTCCCATAAGACGTCGACGAGAGCCTCACAACCACACAAACGTACCTTTTCCATCCTATGGCCTGCGAGGCTTACCCAGTTGTTTCCGGGAACACGAAGTCCCCGTTGGATGATGGCGAGAGCCTCCTGGCCACCTAATGTTACCTTTTCTGTCCCACATCTGGAGAGGCTTACCCGTTCGAAGCGTGTGCTCCCTATGGACGCCAGCGAGAGCCTCCTGGACAGACAACCTTTACCTTTCCGCGAGATTTAACCTGTTCAATGCATGTGCTCCCTTCGGACATCGGTAAGAGTCTCTCGGCCACGCAACTTACCTTTCCATTTGACGGTAGGTGAGGCTTAAACGTCTGACGCTACGAGCCTCGACCTCTCGTCAAATCCTGCAAAAAAAAAACAACTCTCAGCTATCCTCACATTTTTTAACCCCGCCTGGTCTCATCTCATCCGATGCCGTAAGTCGGGATCTCCCTTCGGATGTCGCCAGAGTCCTCCTTTTCAGCCAGCCCAAAGCTTTTTATCTGCCAAACCGAAAGGACCCAGACGTCCGTCATCCTGAGTCTCAATCTCCTGTCGGAGGCTTCATGGGTCCTCTCGGTCAGCATTAGGCCCTTCGCCCACTGAATAGCAGGGGCTATCAGCCAGTAAGGCCCGTACGCCGACACTGTGACCTATTCCGGGTGAGGCAACTCGGGTCCTCCCGGTCGGGCACCACAACCATGCTGCTCCTCCTCATCGGCCGGTAGGGCTCACCGTTCCAACGCTACAAGCTCCTGTTGAGCATCGGCTCGAGCCCTACCGACTGTGTGCCAACAACCACGTAGTTCACTACCTGCAGCCGGTAGGGCCTACTCTTCCAATGCCTAAGTCACTCCCACCGGAGTACGTAGGCCCTTCCGGCCTGCCAACGAGACGACTTCTCAGAAAATCAAATCAGCCCCCGCCAGTACTCTATGCTATTTTTTTTGGGGGGGGGGGGGGGGGCGTTCATTAAACTGGCGGCTGTCCTCTTGTACATTTGCTTTTTGGGGGGTACTCTAGGTTCGGGCCATTCCCGAGCTCGGAGCCCTTCCCAGAACAGCACGGCAAATAAGCATACCATACCTCAGCTAATTATATGTAAGCGTGAACTAGTGAAATTATGTTTTTATTAACAAGATTCGAGAGGAGCGCATCAGATACTTAGCCTAATCAACACAGGTGGACCATTATCAAGTAATCAATCCCATAGTATAAATATCACTAATCACTGACTTACCTCTATCCATTGACGGTTTATCAGCATCCCTCCTCCACCCCATCTCCTCACTTTGAGTTCAACTTATAAATAGACGGGGAAGGGGGGTACTCTAGGTTCGGGCCATTCCCGAGCTCGGAGCCCTTCCCCGGACAGCACGCCAAATACGCATACCATACCTCAGCTAATTATATGTAAGTGTGAACTAGTGAAATACAGTTTAAATACTGAATCGCTACATTATATTTTCCAGCGACGAGAGGATACAATCGCTGTTTTTAAGTAAACTCACTCTAAAAAGATAAACGCACAGACGCGAATACACGCAACTTCCATTTTTTTTCTCTCTCGAATAGGCAATATTTGAGAAAATGGTTTAGCGATTTCTAATTACTGGGGGGATTAGCCCCCATCAATGTCTACGGCAGTTATCGCCCAGATCAGACATATGCTGTGATGCAGTCTGTAATGATATGATGTTAGCAAATATTAGCGATTTTTTGCAAACATTTCTTTCAGTAACTTGACCATTTATATGTACTCACAATTGAATGTAACATTAAATAAATGATTACTTTTCGTTAAAATTTATTTATGCCAAAAAAGCTTACATTTATTTGTCTTTTTGTTTGCTGTAGCAGCCATGTTGCCGAGATAATTCATACCCCTTCGTTTGAAGTGTGGTCCCGAAGAATCTTAGTTTGAAGGGCTATCTGGCCCTCCCCTTACCCCTACCCCTCCAACCATAGAGAATCGAGACACCCCTACCCGTTCACGTGAATGTGCGAAATGGAGGGGTAGGGGAAAGGGGAAGGGCTAAGGGGTAGAATTGGGATTGGGCCTTAAGCTCTATTGAGTCCATAATAGCCTACTATAGACACAGCTAGTTTTACATACTGAAATACTTATGTCATAACATTATTACTTTATAATTGTTTTCAAGACTTACACACATGCTATACAGATAATGTAGAGTCGTGCATTAATTTGAGTAATGACGGCTATTATGGGAGTGGCTTGATGGAGCGCAGGAGATGCAGATAACATGATCTTGACCCTTAAGAAACTTTCATCAAATCTATCACGTAACAGCCAATCGCTGCTGATCGTGGGTTCGAGTATCGATATATAGTCCCTTTTAAACCAACCCATTAATGCGCAATTATAACAGATAACTCAATCAAGCCATACTAATCATCAACAGCAGGGCAATTTGAAGAACCGAATTAGTCAGATCCTGATTACCACGATGATATCATCTTGGATGTGACATTTAATCTCGGATGTAATAAGCAATGTATGAAGAGGACCCCAGGCACCGAGTGCTGTCAATCACAGCGCACACTGGCCCAGCTAACCAATCACAGCGCACACTGGTCCAGCTAACCAATCAGAGTGCACATTGGCCAAGCTAACCAATCACAACACACACTGGCCCAGCTAACCAATCACAGCGCACATTGGCCCATCTATCCATCCCACCGCACACTGGCCCAGCTAACCAATCACAGCGCACACTTGCCCAGCTATCCATCACAGCACACACTGGCCCAGCTAACCAATCACAGCGCACACGGGCCCAGCTAACTAATCACAGCACACTCTGGCCCAGTTAACAATCACAGTACACACTGGGCCAGCTAACCAACCACAGCACACACTGGCCCAGCTAACCAATCACAGCACTCACTGGCCCAGCTATCTAATCACATATTTCAGAAGACGGGCCTTCATTTGATACAGGAACTATTCAAGCCATTCACGAGCCAATTGGAAACTTTTTGCTTCCATCAAAATTAATTTATTCTGATTGATAAATCAGGGCACACTGCATAAATATACAGTTTCCTGCTGTTGTCATGATATTCATCTACTTCGGGTCCTAATTAGGCGATAACCAGCACATGAACTGTTGGGGTGCTTCTTACTTTATAAAGCAGTAAAAGATCCCCTTCCTGCACCCAAAACCAGTTAGTGGATGTTGGTGCTGCTCCACTTCACAGGCACTGAGTGAAAGGGTTGTTTTATAATGAATGGATACTCGTTTATGTCACTTTATTCACCAGGAAGAACAGCTCGTAATTACGCAATTTCCAGTTTTGGTTTTCAGTTCGATGAAGCTTTTACATGTCCTCTCACTCGGATTACAAAAGGAATAAACTACCCCTTACAATCCGATTAAAATTTTAGTTAGATATGGCTAATTCAGTCAGATTGACCTGTTTACACGTGACTTTTTTATTGTGTTTGTGCTTCTAGTCCAATTACGATCGGATCAGTAGGGTCCATCTAAACGCAGCTAATGATTCAGATTACTGAATCTGGATTACAATTACTCTCAATGAAACGACATTACACAACATAGGCTACAGACACATAGAGATCAAATGGTGAAACAGTCATCATGGTGTGTTTTCCCATGATTTTAAGTGTTTTCATTTAAAGAGACAGAGAATGTCTCAAATTATGACTGTAACCATGGTTCCCTGAGAGGAGGAACAGGACACTGTGTCTTGGATTGATGTTATGGGGAAGTTTATCAGCGTTTCTGGTGTCTGAAGCATGTGTGCAAACAAAACAATTCTATTGGTAGACGACATTCTATGATGTCATTAACGGAGCACTATGGATATAAAAGAGCACCTGCAAAGTACATTATCAGCTTTTTTGTCTTCAGGAGCTGCTTGTTTGTATGCAAATGGAAGATAAATGCTGAATGCACTCATTACATTGCATTCAAAATAAGCCCTGTTCTTGCATTATTCTATCCAGCAGGATGAGATAATAATAATAATAATAACTAGAATTAAAAGTTAGTGAACTAACTTTGATGTTGGCTTGGCCATCTTGGCCATGCGGCAAAAGAGCCACAGTACTTGTGTGCCCAACATTCTTGAGTCGCCCCGCTGCAAAAAAATAAAAATAATAATACCATAAAAAAATACACCTGCAACAGTCTTTTTCATGGTCCCTTGCTGTTTTCTTTTTTTAATAAAAAGCCTAGGCTATGATAACAGCTACGACAGGGTTGTCTAGCAGAATGCGAAATAAGTCATGCAAAAAACATAATCTCCTAAATACCATTCAGTATAATCTTATTTTAATAGTACTGACAACATATTGTAGGTTATCACACATTCCTGAAAAATTAAAGAAGGGACACTATATATAGTATACTTTGGCGAGTCAAGAGCTAAACAAAAAGTCCTGTTTCATTACAAAATACTGTAACTTTTATAAACTTTATACTATCACCACAAAATTTTTAATAATATTTATTATAAAATAAATATTTCATAAAACTGAAACTTAAATATATTATTTCTATAGGCTATACAAAACAGAAAAGAAAAAATAAGTGGTTTGACCCAAGTCCTCAGCAGCCAATGACATTGACCTCTTCAAACTGATTTTTAACGTGTACTTTACGTGTATTTCACGTGTATTTCAACGTGAAATACACATTAAATACCCGCTGATTTTTCAAGTGTAAAGAACACGTATTTAACGCGTTAAACAATATTGGATATAATATCGGAGTAATATAGTATTTTAAGAAGCTATTAAAAAATATATATAAATGACTTTACCATGTTGTGCAGCGCCGATAAATAAATAATATTAAATACGTGTTGTCTACGCATGAAATACACGTATTTAACGTGTTGTTGACGCGTTAAAATTCACGTGTATTTGACCCTCTTGGCCTTCAATACACATTAAGCGTGAAAAAAGGACATCGCGTTGTTTTGATATGAATTACTTTATCACAGAATATTTGTTTGGGAGCACTTGTTTAGTTTAAACGTAGACATGTCAAGTTTTCTATAGATATATCTCTCATGTCTCTTCGTTGAGGATTCATGATTCATTTCTGACTGCTCTCTGCCCAGAAATAAATTATTAATGAGCCCTGACCCCTGTACTAATCAGATATGTTGGTTTAGCTTGTCAGTTTGAAGGAAATTTGTATTTTTAACCGATTTAAAAGTGAAACGAAACCCGAATCCTCCCCTAAATCTCATTGCAACTGTAGGGGCGCAATTTTTCTCAGACAATGTAAGTCTATGGGTAATGAATTTTTACATTTAAAAATGAATAAAAAAAAAACTTTAAGTCTGATCACTCTGAAAAGATATAGCAACAAGCACCCCTCTATCCCGCAGGTGTCTGCCGAGTTTGAGGCTTGTGGCTTTAAAGCCCTAGGAGGAGTAGCGTTTAGAATATTTTTCTCAGAAGAATAATAATAAAGAAAATAAAAATAAAAATAAGTTTAAATAGCATAACAGTATGTTGGCTTGTTGCCAAGCCAACATAATTACTGCTGAAATAACAAATGGTAGCTTCCGTCCTAGGCTTCTAGGTGTGAAGGCAAATATTATTATTAATTTTACTGCTCTGCTGAACACCTTGCGACTTTCAACAAGACATATGCAAAGAAAGACAGGCCTGTGAGTCCCTGCACAGCACTGAATCTGTCCAGACGCTGCTCACCAGTGTTTCTGGAGGATGTGTCCTCCCCTCTCTGAAGAGGTGTTAAAGGGGGTGAGCACAGACATTCATTCACTGATCAGAGCGAGAGTGTCGCGAAAAGTCACAAAAGAAGTGTGTTTTTGGTTGCCAGGACAAGAAAACCCAGCACAGATTACCAAAAAAAAACCAGCATTAAGGGACCAGTGGATGGAGTTTATTTTTACAGAGCATCAACGGAGTTGTGCAAGTGTTTTTGTTTGTTCCCTGCATTTCGAAGATGCTTGTTTTACAAACAAGGCCCAGTTTGACGACGGATTTGCGTATCGTTTATTTCTGAAGGATGATGCAATCCCAACGAAAAAGGGTCACAATCGTGTGTTGGAACCGCAGGCGGTGAATAAAACTGCTTAAAATATCTCTGCCTCCTTGTTAGTGCGTCCGCCTCCCATGCCGGAGACCCGGGTTCGAGCCCCGCTCGGAGCGAGTCGTTGCTGCTGCTGCTCTCGTTCAGTTTCAGCCTCGGGATCTGATTCTGGATCATAAATAAACGGCTGAATCTGACTGTTAGCCATGGTTTGTTTTGGATGATGGTTTTTTTTCCTCACGTTAATGTCACAGCTTCCAGAAGCTCTCAACGCAAAAGCCTACTGGCGCTCGTGATTCTTTAGCTCCGCCCACACGTCACGCCTCCAGCCGGTCGTGTTTTTCTGGGACAAATCGATACAGACTATCTTTCTCTTATGAATATAATAAAACTAAAGACTTTTTGGAGTTATGAAGGATGCAGTACTACTCTAAAAGTACTCAAGATTAACAGGATATCGAGTGAAAACAAGCATTTCACCCCCCCTTTAAGAAAATAGGATTGCAAGGGCTCTTTCTGTCCCTTGTTTTAGAGAATACACTAAGTAGTGCTCTCTAACACTAGCACTCTATTTTATTTCTATTCTGCCAACTTGTTTGCTTCTATTTATGATATATAAAAAACTTGAACCTCTAACAGTAACACTATTCTATTCTATCTATCTTCTATCTTCATTCTTTTTATTATATAAAAAATAATATGATTTGCTAAGTGTGCTGCTAATGTAATGTTGTTGCTCTTTTGTTGGTTTGATTGCTTCTATTGTCCTCATTTGTAAGTTGCTTTTGATAAAAGCGTCTGATAATTGACTAAATATAAATGTAAATGTTTTCTTAGGGTCTAAGAATAATTAGAATTATGTTCCCCAAATTTGAAAATTAAGCAAATTCAAATGTCAAAAATTCACATTTAATGCGGACAATAAAAAAACATATAAACATCGTTAGAAATCTGTTTGCTGTCAGTTTTGACCCCCCCCCCCCCCCCACATTCATTCCTTCATCTTCATCTTCCACACTGAGCTCTTCATCATTAGCTCTCACACAGAAGACACACACCTCCTCATCTGGTTTAGTTTGTGTCTCACACACATCTTCTGCTCACTGACAGTAATGTGATTCTCTGAGATTTTCCCCATTTTTGTTTCTTTGGTAAAAAAGCACATGCAATCATGCAAATGTGATCATGTTTTGAAAGTGCAGTGACTGTTTTCAGTGTTACTCACCGAACTGATCTGGATTCTTTAACCACAGGTAACAGATTCTGAAGAACTTCATCTACTGTGTGTTGTGCTCCAATAAACTGTTTCAGATCAAACACATCCATCTTCTGCTCTGATGTCAGCAACACATAAACCAGAGCTGACCACTGTGAAGAGGAGAGTTTGGTTTCTCTAATTTCTCCAGATTTCAGATAATCTTGGATCTCCTGCATCAGTGAATCATCACCCAGTTCATTCAGACAGTGAAACAGATTGATGGACTTCTCTGGAGAGCGATTCTCCCTGATCTTCTGTTTGATGAACTGAACTGTTTTCTCAATGTTGTAGGAGCAGCTTCCTGTCTGTGTCAGTAGTTTTCCTAAGAGTGTCTGATTGGACTCCACTGAGAGACCCAGAAGAAAACGCAGGAAAAGATCCAGATGTCCTTTCTTACTCTGTAAAGCTTCATCAACAGCTCTCTGATGCAGCTGAGATAGTGAATTAAATTTCTTCTGGTTAAAAAGTTTAGACAACAGACTTTGTTTAGGTTGGTCAAACACATTTCTGCCTCTGATTGTAAAGGAGAGGTGCACATATAGAGCTGCTAGATGTTCCTGAAGGCTCAGATGAACAAAGCAGAAGACTTTCCCCTGATACAAGCCCAACTCTTCTCTGAAGATCTGAGTGCACAATCCCGAGTACACTGATGCTTCTTTCACATTAATGCCACACTCTCTCAGGTCTTCATCATAGAAGATCAGGTTGCCTTTCACAAGCTGCTGAAAAGCCAGTTTCCCCAGTTTGAGGACCATGTCTTCATCTGTCACCTTCTTCTCATAGTCCTTCTGATGTTTGATGCTGGTCTGAAGGATCAGGAAGTGTGTGTACATCTGAGTGAGAGTCTTGGGAATCTCTCCACTCTCTGCTGTACTCAACATCTTCTCCAGAACAGCGGCTGAGATCCAGCAGAAGACTGGGATGTGGCACATGATGAAGAGACTCCTTGATGACTTCAGGTGTGAGATGATCCTGTCGGCCAGACTCTGATCACTGATTCTCTTCCTGAAGTATTCCTCCTTCTGTGGATCATTGAAGCCTCGTACCTCTGTCACTCGATGGACACACTCAGAGGGGACGAGATCAGCTGCTGCTGGTCTGGAGGTGATCCAGATGAGAGCAGAGGGAAGCAGATTCCCCACAATCAGGTTCATCAGCAGCACGTCCACTGAGGCTGATTCACTTACATCACACAGCCTCACATCGCTCTGAAAATCCAGAGACAGACGACACTCATCCAGACCATCAAAGATGAACAACACTTTATATTCTTCACTGGATATCTCCATTTCTTTAGTTTCAGGGAAAAACACATGAAGAAGATCTGAAAGACTGAGTGTTTTGTCCTTCATCAGGTTGATTTCTCTGAAAGGAAGTGGAAATATGAGCTGGACGTCCTGATTCTCTTTCCCTTCAGCCCAGTCCAGGATGAACTTCTGCACAGAGACTGTTTTTCCAATGCCAGCGACTCCTTTTGTCAGCACAGTTCTGATGGCTTTGTCTTGTCCAGGTAATGCTCTAAAGATGTCAGTGCATTTGATGGCTGTGTCCTCTGTTGGTGTTCTCCTGGATTGTGTCTCAATCTGTCTCACCTCGTGCTCATTACAGATCTTTCCTCTCTCACTCTCTGTGATGTAGAGCTCTGTGTAGATATCATTCAGCAGTGTTGGGTTTCTCTGCGTCGCTGTTCCCTCATACAGACACGCAAACTTCTTAATCAGAGTTGATCTAAACATGTTGAGGACTTCAGTGCTGTAAAATAAAATTCAACATCATTACATGAGTTAAAAAGCACAATGTCTTATGCCAGGGGCGTAGCCATCTTTTCAGAAGTGAGGAGGGCAGAAATTACACATACATACATATATGTATATGTATATAAACCATTACATTATAATAGAAAACATTACAATATAAAATTTCTGTAATCTATATAGCCTACCAGTCAACAGTTTTTGAACAGTAAGATTTTTAATGTTTTTAAAGAAGTCTCTTCTGTTCACCAAGCCTGAATTTATTTGATCCAGAGTACAGCAAAAGCAGTAATATTGTGAAATATTATTACTATTTAAACTGTTTGTTAATCTGTTAATCTGTTTGAATATATTTTAAAATGTAATTTATTCCTGTGATCCAAGCTGTATTTTCCGCATCATTCCTCCAGTCTTCAGTGTCTCATCCTTCAGAAATCATTATCATATGCTGATTTACTGATAATCAATATTTAAAACACATAAGTACATTTTTTTAGCATTATTTGATGAATAGAAGGATCCAAAGATCAGCATTTATGTGAAATAAAAAGCTTTCGCAACATTATACACTATATCATTCAAAAGCTTAGAGTCAGTATAATTTTTATTTTTTGGAAAAAAAAATATGGAAATTAATACTTTTATTTAGCAAAGATTTTTTTAATTGATCAAAAGTGATGATAAAGACATAATTTTACAAAAGTTTTCTATTTCATATAAATGCTGTTCTTCTGACCTTTCTATTCATCAAAGAAACCTGAAAAAAAAAACTACTCCGCTGTTTTCAACATTATCATAAGTGTTTTTTTTTTTTGTTTTTTTTTTGAGCAGCAAATCAGAATATCAGAATTATTTCTGGAGGATCCAGAATGGAGTAATGATGCAAATTCAGCTTTGAAATCTTAATAAATTACATTTTGAGATATATTCAAATAGAAATCAGTTATTGTTTTGCTGTACTTTGGTTCAAATAAATCCAGGCGTGTTGAACAGAAGAGACTTCTTTAAAAAACATTGACAAGCTTACTGTTCAAAAACTCTTGATTGGTAGTGTATAGGCAACTTAAATTTTTCTCTAATTTCAGGCTTTTAATTGGCTTAGAAATCTATAACTGCTTGACAAAAACAAATAACGATTTGTTTATATACTACAAACACTTTTTTTATCACATAAGGCAGAATAGTTTATATACTGTAATAGCACTGTATTGTTAATACTTTATTTATAAAAACAACTGTTTTCACACAGAATAGCTGGATGCTGTTGCCAATATTAGGAGTTTCCTGATATGACTTTCTGCACGAGAGCGCCCTCCGGCTTCGAGTATGAATGAAACACACACTTCATGAGTGTGTATAACACTCCTTGATGTTCATCTCGCTGGATTCTGAGTCTGAATAAGAGACTGTCCTGTCTCTTTGAGTTTAAATCTATATTTATTCACACCAGCTCTTGAAAACCTCTATGCTAACACACTTGACTAAAAAAGTGTGTAATCTACGCCCCTGTCTTATGCTGTTTCAATTGTTTAGATCTTATCTCTTACAGAAATATTATACCTGCGATCAGGCTGTGAATCTCCACTGTTAAACATTATTGGCTGAATCATAGACGCGTCACTCTTCATAGACACAGAGCTGGACTCTTCTGATCTCTTCTGATGAACTGAACTAAAACAGAGAAACATTAAAGCTCATTATTTAACACTAGAACCACCACAGTATACATTTTACCCATGGCTGTTTTTCAAATGTACATAACATATTTTCAATAAAACATTCAAGTCTCCCAGTCATTGAGTTTTACTAAAATGGTGTAAATTGCAGTCCGCATTTATCTAATCGTTTAGATAAAACCAGATAAAAAAAAAAAAAAAAACTTTTATACCTATAAACACCAGCGATCCAGAAAACATATTTAGATGTTTTAGTCTACTCATACATGTTCAAACTTTGGATTCATTAGCTTTTTTTTTGCCATTTCTATCGTTTATTGTTCACTGCTGTGTTGCTATTTATTCTAGTCTGCTTGTCTCCTGGAAAAAAACTATTATATTGTGTAACCCGGTTAAAAAAGCATGAGCTGATACGTGATGATTGTAGTAGGCCTAACATTTAATTAACAGAGTGTATAAATAGTGTGATTTAAAAGGTTGACATTCATTTAAAAAGTTGTTATAAAAAGGTTAAAAGCCGTTTAAAAATTATTTTGTTTATTGTTTCATGGTAAAAGATTATGTTATTCTGAAAACTGTCCAAACCAGCATTTATGTGGTTAAGACCGATGGGGCGGAGAGTCAGAGCTCGCGGGTTTGTTTAGAGCAAGGACAGCGAGAGGAAAGAGAAAAAAAGAGTGTGTGAGACGAACGGAGATTTTCTGATTTAATTTGTGAGTTAGTAGTGCACAAACCAGTGTGTAGATTGTGTCTTATGATTGTTTACACAACAACCGGTGAGAGTGACAAGCTGCATATTGCAAAACGGGAGGAATTTCTGCACGAAGTTCAGTGACTGTTTATTTTTGTGTTACTGCTAATATTAACGATCAGATAAATTTAAGTATAAGCTGGAGTCCGTTCATTACAAGTGAATGACATTTTCTAGCCAAAGTTTGACTAGCTCAGTTGAACTGTTTGAGGGGTTTATCTGCTGTTTTCGACCTGAAGACGGAAGGGACTCAGACTGATCTTGGATTTACAAGGATTTCTCTCGTGAGTTTTACCGAAACTGTGAGGAGAAAAGAGAAACAAATAGAGTTCGTGCTGAAAGGCTGATCGGATGTGGAGCCTGCTCATTTGATTGTTGGAGAAGGACTGGACAGAAACGTTATCATCAGGTATTTTTTCCTTTTGTTTGCTCATTGACGAGCGAAGCGGCCATTACTTTTGGGCCACAACGAACACAAGCCTCGCATCAGGCCTGCTACGGTATTTTGTTTTATAAGAATTTTGTTTGCCGGCTTTAGATTGATAAGGTGTGTGTGTGTGCCCACAAATTATGTTGGTTTTAGTGATTTTGAAGTTATTCATCGAAGTTTTCTGAATTAAGCCAATTGAAGATTAATAGGGTTTAAATTGTTGTCTGTACATTTATATATATATACAGTTTTGACAGTATTTTCTTTTTAAAGAAGAGAGACATTTTATGTTGAAGGTTTAAAAAATAACAATCATATTCTTATTTCATTTTCATATTTAATTGGAGATAATAATTTCTTTGAGTAAATAATTGAGATATATTTTTCTAAAATCTTGTGTTGTGTTACTTTATTACTGAAATAGGTAATCATTTTGTTCGAGTAGAGGCATATATAGACACAGGGGTAAAAATCTTTATTAAAACTATAACTTAAGAACTGTGAATTCATAAGTTAGTTATAAAAACATTTCTGGTGTGTACTGTAAAAGAGAGATCCAAGATAACATTTAAAACTGAATTAATCAGGGTTAAAACATGTGATAAATACTTTAAAAGAACCCAAAAGCCCTGCCCTTAATAATATCCAGTCTGAGGGGAGCGCTACAATTGTAACAGTTTTTTTTGGATTACCTAACTTATTTGTTGGTGTTGTTCTCAAATTATAAATGACATACCTAAACAAACTAATAATTAATTAGGTGAAGCTGTGCATGAATTTGTCATCGCATCACATCCTGTACAATGTTGTTTGTTGTTTATAGTCTATTTTAGTAATTTACATAACATGGGTTATCTTAATATATTGATTAAATACATTATGTATTATCATTTTTCACTACCCAAATATGTATTTACTTCCTTCTCATTTTCGTTGTCAGTGCAGGCTTGTTTAGCTTATATTGACCGTTATGAAAAGTGATTAGTGTAGCCTGCATCAAAAGCTTTGAACATAAAACAATAAATATAGCTGATGACTAGACATAATCATTTCATGACTCTAGACACTTCTTGGTGAAGACAGTGGCATAATACAGTGAAATATGTTGTTCTTTAACCATATCAAAACAGTAATCATGCAAATCTTGAAAATCTACCCAGTTGCAGTTTTAGGTTAAAATGACCCCCGGCGGTTAAAGTGTTAAATGACTGTATGCAACAAATCAACTATACATTTATCGTTATCAAATTTTATATTAAAACTCAATTTAACTGTGATAATATATGACAATATTAAAAGTCATGTTATAATCATATTTTCACACAAATGTTATACCTGAGAACAGGTTGTGAATCTCCACTCTTAAAGTTTACTGGTTCAGGCATAGACGTGTCACTCTTCACAGACACACAGCTGAACTCTGCTTCTGATCTCTTCTGATTAACTGATCTAAAACAGAGAAACACTGAGGTTCATTATTAAAATCACTGTATGCAACATATCAACTATACATTTATTACCAACATTTACTTTAAAGAGCACTTTATAGTCATTTCATGTACTGTTTATACAAAAAATGTAAACTCAACTGTGATAATATATGACAATATTAAAAGTCATGTTATAATCATATTTTCACACAAATGTTATACCTGAGAACAGGTTGTGTATCTCCACTGTTAAAGTTTACTGGTTCAGGCATAGACGTGTCACTCTTCACAGACACACAGCTGAACTCTGCTTCTGATCTGTTCTGATGAACTGAGCTAAAACAGAACAGATTTAACCCTTTATTATGAGAATCATCGGTAATAACAATAACTTTCATGGATATATCATTATATAACACTCAACAGAAGTTTAGTTAATATACGTATATATTCACAAAGCTAGAAAGAAGAGATAGTGTACTTATGTGCTCATTAAAAATGACCTAATGATTAACAGATCATTATTTAATATAAATTAAAATGTTTACAAATGTCATGCTCAAATGGTTAGAACTTCAAATGATTTTGACAGATGATTTACAATGATTTAAAGCTACATTAATAAATCGTTAAGACATTGTTGTTAATGTACTTCAGTTCTAAACAAATGTCAGCTCACATATTAACTTATGCTCTTTTTTAAATTTACAAATGTTCTGGAAAACATGAGCTTAATCAGTAATTTAAAGCTCTTTACTATTCACTGAACTATTTACGTTAACACATTCATTAACTCACAATCACATCCTGTAAAGTTAATATATTTGGTCTTCATTTGTTGTGTAGACGTCTGCTGTTTTCACATGTTTTTGCAGTACCCAATCTAAATTGGAAACTATTCATCATCTGTACATGTTTATTAATCTTTTAGTATCTTTATGGGTATTGGACTTCGTAACAATGTTTGTGTAAAGGGTTGTGAGTTATGTAAATGTTATTTGAAGACATAAAACAAATTATAATTTGGCTGCAACCATGTATTTGTTTCAAAACTTAGATTAGTATATCGTTAAACAGGGTATTCACTGAATCAAACATCAGCAAAAGAAAACTTTTTTTTCCAATATTTTTCAATACTTATTTATCAAAACTATGTAATATGACTGTACACTTTTGACCTCTTAACCAAAACCTAAACCTACCCAAACAACCAAACTTGTTCCTAACCTTCATCCGTATCACCTCTCAATAACAGCAGAAGTGTTGTACATTAACACAAGCTTTTAATCATTCTGTAACATCTGTTAAAATCATTTATTGATTTTCAAGATGTGGATGAACCTATGAATTAAGTTTAATGACATTTGTAAGCATTGTAATTTACATGAATTATCTGTTGATCATTAGTTAACAAGTGTAGTAAACACTAACAAGCACATTATTTCATATTTCTAGCTATGTGAATATATATATTAACTAATGATCTGTTAAGCATTATATAATGTTTGTTAATGATTTCTTAATTAAAGTATTATAAGGTGTTCATGTCGAATCATCATAATATAAAATCTTCATAAAGTATTAGCCTACTTGGTAACACTTTAGAATAATGGTCCATTAGTTAATGATCTAAGCAAGAACAATCCTTCTACAGCATTTATTAATCTTAGTTGATGTTAATTTCAACATAATGCATAATTCAAATTAGGGATGTCAACGATTAATCGATGATCGATTAATTGTCGATAAGAGATGCAATCGATTAAGGCTGTCGATGGTCGGTTAACCGATTCAATGTTGGGCTGCGTGCGGCTCATGCGCACTCAACACGTGCGAGCGGCTGTGAGTGACGGTGACGATATATAAAAGCATCATCATTCATTCACAATGTACAAATTAAGCTTTTAATGTGATTTAAACTTTAAAGTACATTAAAATAGAAACAACATAAAAGTTCTTCAACATTAAATGCAATAGAAATGTAGTTACTAATCATTTCATCAGATGACTGTTTTATATCGTGCGCTTTGCAGGGCTGCGGGACACAGTGACAGGACAGGTAGTCTATTCATTCCTACAACTTGTTAATTCATTCCTACGAATTATTAATGTGGCAATTGTCCATGTTTCATTAATTTTGTTCCCTAAATAACCCATGATTTAAGTGAAATAAGGGAACAAATTAATAAATCGAACGAATTCTTAATTCATGAAATCTTTAATTTCCCTTCCCATGTTTACCACAGTAAGAGATGCGAAAACAGTTATTAAAAGCGAAGGATAATAAAATAAACCTGGGAAATTAGAGGGTTAGACTATGAAGATTTAGGAAAAGAAACAATGCCTAAATATACTGAATTTGTGGAAATTCGTGACCAACCGGCAAACCAGAACAAAGCTGCGTAAATGAAGACTATGGGGTCCAAAAGCATGGTCGCGATCTAACATTTTCCAGTTAACCTATTATTCCTCTAATAAACAAAGCTTTTATACCACACTTGTCATAATCAGATCTTATCATTTCTAAATAAATAATTGCTGGATTCAAAACAGCGATTAATAGGCGCTGTGACCGACACATTCCTGGAGCATTCAGTTTAAATAGACCGTAGTATACCGGTCCACTCTGCTGTTATGCCAAGGACGTTTTTGCTCAAATGAAGAGGATCATCTTTTCCGTCTATATGCGAATGCGTGTTAAGTACAAGCCTAGTTTACATTATAAATAATAGTTTAACATTCAAATACATTGCGAATATGGAAACATTTCGATTTGTGCCGAATGAGACATGAGCAATAACCTCCAAATAAATCTAGCCAAAGCCGCGCTCGCTCATCCTCGTCTGCACGCATGCACTGTCACGATCTAATGCGCTGTATGCCGGATTTTTAAAAATCTGACATTTTCTAGGACAGAATCCAGCAGGATCAAATTAATGTGAGCAACTGTGTTTTGGTGCAGCAGCGCCGATGTAGTTCACTTAATGTGCAGCGCAGTCACACGCGCTCCACATTTCGGATAATTTTATACAATAATGTCAGTTGAAAACATTGCAATTGTGCTTTAAAATACAACAACGAGCACCACAAAACCATTTCAAGAGGCGCGTTCAGCGTTCTCTGTGCGGGATTGGAAACTGTCAACAAAGTAAAATGACCTCAAAAGTATGGCGCGCTCTCTTCATTTTATCAAATGATCATAATCGCATCTATTCATTTTATAATCCTGCTACTAGCATTTTATTCAGACTAAAACCTCTTTAATTCAAGTGAGAAAGCGTTTTGTGTGTGTGTGTGTGGCTTTTGCACATCCTGTCATACCGCTGACTGCATGCCTGCAATAGACGCATTTTGCAATGTTATGGTTAACGATTAATCGATTAATTGATCGTTAATTTAAACGACGATCGATCATGGAAATAATCGAAATTTGACATCCCTAATTCAAATCAAAAGTTGTGCTTGTTAATATTAGTTAATGCAGTGTGAATTAGCATGAACTAACAACGAATAACTGTATTTTCATTAAACAAAGATGAATAAATCCAGTAATAAATAATAAATGTATTGATCATTGTTTGTTCATGTTAATTAATGAATTAACTAATATGAACTAATGGACCATTATTCTAAAGTGTTACCGACTACTTATTAAAAGCAGGCTTGGGGGCTTTATGGTGTTATTGTTTTCAATAAAGATTAGACTTTATTTATGTATCATGTAAACATCCATCTCTTTTCATAATAATTTATTTAATGTGTTTCTCAAAGTACCTGTGTGCTGGAAACAGATCTTCATCTCCAGATGTTTGTGTTTCATCCATGATGGATCTGAACAGTTTGATCTGCACAGACTCTAAATGGAGAGACAAACTATCACACAAACTAATCAAAGCTAATCAAACAGCCTTCATCCGCCTTATTTTGGACGTAAGCTGAATGATAGTTAGAGAAATATACTATTAACTGCTTTCAATCAAATACAAAAGCTTAGACATATATTTAGCACAAGTGCTAAATGCTAGGGTTTTGAAGAATCCAATTCAGCAGGAAAAACATATGAAAAAAAATAAACAAATCATACCTGATTCAAAATCCCATCAGATAACTAAACACAAACTCCTGCTTTAGTATTTATTAGCGATTCTTTAAAGATTTATAGATATTATGTATTGTAGATCATCGATTCTGTCTGTTTAAAATGTCCACCTCAACTCTGTTCATTTAATTTCACTTTCACTTTTGAGGAGAACAGCACGTGACGAGGTTGCCAGATCCCAGGAAAATGTTCCTCGAAACAGCACTCTTTTAATCACAGACATGACCAGATGATGTGTGAGTTATGACATATTTTAAGAGATTTGCTCGTTGCATACACTCTTGAAATTTTCCACCCATTTCAGCTTCAATTAATGAAGTTCAAAGGCTGCATTTTTTTAAAATATTGTCAAGTGTTGGATTGCTCTGTTAGTTGACATGACTGTACAGTATTAGTTGTTTCAACTAAAGCCTGGAATACATTACACAACTTTCCCCGATTTACAGTCTGAAGAAGTTGACGCTAGTTGCTGAAAGTTAGAGTCAGTCTGCAGATCTGAGTTGACAGAATTCATAGAAAATCATGTAGCGTATGATGCTCAATGACTCTGACATTGTTTTAAACTAATTAATGATTTAATGACTCATTCATAAAGACAGACAGTGCTTTATTTTTGAATGAATCATTTCAACGAGTCAATCATTCAGACAGTGACTTGCTGACATTTACTGGATATATTTTCAATTGAAAAGTATTGCATTTTTTCCAATATTTCTTATCTCTATGTTCAAATGTTATCTGTAAAACATGAATCTTATCATTTAACACTGAGATATGAAACTTTTATAAATACATTTTCATTTTAGTTTCAGAGGTGAAGAATTATTATTATTATTATTATTATTAAAATTATTTCATTATGTACCGAGTGCAGCAGACAAGTGGAAATGTAACTGCTACAGCAAAGCTCCGGCTTCTTACAAATATCTCATTCTTAAAGAAACACATCACACCACACAGAGACCAGTTTAAGAATTACATTTTTTTTTTCTCCATACCAAAAAGTTTTGTTGTATAGACAAGGAGTTTTTTTTGATTGTAATACATGATTGTGAACATAACATATTGTAAAAAAAAAAAAACTTAGACTTACACTCTTTCCGGTACAATTAAAATTATAAATGAGGACTGACAATTTCAGATCCTGAATTAAATGATTAACTCTAACTGAAGTTCTATTTTATATATAAATACATATTTAGTGACGCGTGTCCCAAGCACTCATCACCATCACCCTGGAAATGGAGCAGAAACACCCGTGAAACACGCTGCCCAATGAGTTCTGCCAGCAGACCCCAGCACTCAGGCCACCCAGTTACTGCCGAATATGACTGCCCACAATGATGCGGAAGGTTACCTAGAGATGTTTGAGGCCATCATGACTCGAGAGGGCTGGCCTCGGTAGGAATAGGCTCGTGTGCTGGCATCGCTGCTGACGAGGGAGGCCCGTGTGGGGCTCTCATCTATATGCAAGTGTTCCACGACTGGGAGTATAAGGCCCGCTTACCAGCACGGGCCCAAACGGCTGAACTCTCCCGCCTGGCACAAAACTGGCTTCTCGTTGGGGAACCCACCGCTGCTCAGGTGGCCGAGCGCATGGTGATCGACCATCTGGTTCGGGCCCTTTCCCGCCCTCTTCTGACGCTACAACAATTACAAACTCTACGAGCACTCAAATTGATTTAGCTTTTACAAACAGGCCAGAAAGGATTTTGAAATCATATAATATACTTACTGGATTGTCTGATCAAAATCTCATAATGGTCACCAGAAAATTAAATAAAAGGCGTTTTAAACCTTTGCCAGACACAGAATCCTTTAGGATACCAAAGCAGGAACAAAAAAACTTAATAGATTCAATTGATGATGTAAATTGAGATGAATTACTCTCTGACGTAAACTTGGACAAGGATTGTTTTCTATTTTCTAATAAAATACAGCAAATCATTAATCAATTTACACAGAAAATTAGATTACGAGCTAAAAAAAAGATGTCCTTCCATGGTTAAATGAATCTGTTCTGAAATTGATGAAAGAACGAGATCATTCCTTGAAGCTGGCTGTAAAATCAGGATGTAATAGGCATCAATTTATCTCTTTAAGAAATAGAGTAGTGAGAGAATTAAGGAGATCGAAAGCTGACTTTTTCATTACTGCTTTGAATAGTGCATGTGGAAATTTTAAAATAACCTGGCATTATATAAAAAAAACTGACAGGTGAGTCCTACAAAAATAAGACAAAACAAATGCAAGTTGAATTAAATAGAGACATTTTAACAGAATCCAAGGTATAAGCTGATGCCTTTAACATCTATTTTATTGAATCGGTAGCAGAAATCTCTAAGAACTTTATAATAAAACAAAAAAAGAACACCTAGTGTCTGCAACAGTCTTTCTTCATAGCAAACATCACTGAGACTAAAGTCATTGGTATAATTAAAACATCAAAACCATCTAAGGCCAGGGATAAATTTGGAATGGACACGAACATGCTTTAAGTGTTAGTTCACCCAAAAATCTAAATTATGACATTAATAACTCAAGATTCAGGATCTGCTCTGGCTACTCCAATTGCTTCTATTATTAATCTGTCTATTTCCAGTGGTCACTTTCCAAACGCCTAGAAATCTGCTATTGTTGTTATGTCAGTTTTTAAGTCTGGTCTATCTACCTCCATGAATAACTACTGACCAATAAGCATTCTTCCAGCCATTTCTAAAATTGCTGAAAAATGGATGGCTGAGCAGATTGTCCAGTATTTAAACAGTAGCTCCCCCTCTTTTCACACCATGCAGTTTGGTTTTAGATCCAAACACTCCACTGAAACGGCTACGTGCCTTTTCATCGAGAAAATTCAGTTGTCTCTTGACAAGGGGGGAGTAGTAGGGGCGGTATTCTTAGATCTCAAGAAAGCCTTTGATACAGTGATACAGTTAAATTTTCTCGTGACACTGTTAGTTGGTTTGAATCCTATCTGCATGATTGTACACAATCTGTACTAATTAACAACTGCAATTGTGTGTCGCTTAGACTAACCACCGGGGTTCCTCAGGGCTCAATATTAGGGCCCTTCTTATTTAGCCTTTATATCAATGACTTTCCTAATGTTTGCTCTGAAGTAGAATGTTTAATGTATGCAGATGACACCAGCAATGACTCGTGTTACATCCTGGTTGCAGGAGAACTGCCTGCAGCTAAATATTTAAAAAACTAGGTATGTTCTTCAGTAAAACCAATAGAGCTTCATTTAATCCTGACTTAATAGTTGCTGGAGAAAAATTACGAATCGTAAATCAATACAAATATATTGGCTTAGTAATAGATTCACATCTCTCCTTTAAAGCCCATATTGAAAAATATGTAAAATAATCAAGTTCTTGATGAATCTTGCAAGATGAATCTTGCAAATTTCCGCTCGATGTTTTTTTACATTCCATGATTTTCAGCCATCTCAACTACTGCTTTACAAGTTGGTCTCAAGCAAGTCAGAGCGCAAAAATACCTTTGGAAACATTATACAAACAAGCCATTAAAATAATGGACAAAAAAATAAAACAAGGCACTATCATCACTGTGCAATTTAAAGAAAACACACAGCCTTTTAAACTGCAACAGTATTCATAAGTTTTTAAATCAGAATCTCATAAACAAAGGTACACATGATTTGGCACCAGCTCCTCTGGCTGAGTTCATCAGCCAAAGAAACAGCTCTGAGCGCGTTACTTGAGGCTCTGCCAGAGGGGACTGTGTCATCCCTCTGTGCAGGAGTGTTTTCAGTCACTCGTCCTGGTCAGTGAGGGATGCTACTGAATGGAATTATATACCTGAGGAGGTTAGACAGCTCATCACTTACAAGGTCTCTACAAAAAAAATTAAAATTTGGCTCATTAACAATAATGTCTGCCAACATTAAAAGCCGAGCCCATTGAGCTGTATTATATATTTGATATACTTTAGCTATTTTGAAAATGTATTTTTTGTGTGTCTTATTATTGTAACATGTACAGTGTACTTTGAGTTATTTTACAGTGTAATTTATATTGTAGTTATATTGTAGTCAATTTGCCATAGACTTGCACATGTATTTTCTTGTTCGTATTTAATGCTTTTTTTAATCTTGGCCAGGGGACTGCAGATGAAAAATATCCACTGGTGAGACACGTCTCCAGAAGACTCCACGCTATTGCCTCTGATAAACCAGTCTTACAGAAAGCAGTGTGTGACCGGCCAGCCCCAGCACGGGAGATCGACACGGGCACCCAGCACATAAGGACACAGAGGAAAGACGGGCAGATAACGGAGCACCAGTACACGTCACCACACACCATGGCACTTCAAACCTATTCCAAACATATTTTTATTCAGACATATAGTAATAGATACTTATAGTGTTAATAAATGGTTTATTAACATGTATTTCTACTGTAATTCAGGGTTTATTCAGGTTGTTATAAAACATATGTAGTTGTTAGTTAACTATTTTTGTGAGCTCATCTAAAGTGAGGACTATTTATGCCTTGTAAAGCTTTTACAAATGAGATTTAAAGGCTGTTAATATTTCAATGTTCTGTATCACTGTGTTGTGTTTGTTTCTGTTTTTTGTTTAGAAGATAACTGAGCCGAGTTACTTACTCTAATGTTATTTTGACACGTGACATTCTTTGTTCCCGAGGAACATATAAAAAGTTATTTTGTAGAATGTCTCATCTCCACACATTGAAAGTCAATGGGGTCAATATTCACACTTAACTCTTTGATTAGTTGATCGTTTTCATCTTGTGATATGCAAGAACCAATGAGGTAAAGTTGTTGATGCATCAACATATCTGGGTTGGATTCTGAAAACAGAAACATTCAGAATGCAATAGAAAATGAGTTTGAAACAACATGACAGTCAACAAATAAAAGCATTTTATTAAATGCACTATTCATTATGTCTATTTAACTTGTTAGTGTTGTCTCATTGTCTCACACAGTATTTTTTTATAAATCTGTCTTGAAAACAAGATATGACAGCTAAATGTTAAATTTCAACAGTGTATTAGAATATAAAAATAATTGCATAATATAAATGTTGATGGTGAGCAAGTCGCTCACTCACACGTCTTCTAACTAGCCGTGGCGTCTATTTTGTGCCTAAGTGGTATATCTACATCTTCTCGTTAACTAATGCATCATGGACAGCAGAAAAATTTCAACCAACAGCAATAAAGGCCATGCTTTTCATTTTCCATTTCTTATATGCAGTTGTAGCCAAAAGTGATGTCCGGTGAGGACATTTCTATATTTGCTTTAGATGATCTTACAAAATAAAAAAATACATAGAATACCAAAAGGCTCACAGGAAATAAGGCATACATTAAATACAATAATAAACTAATTTATTAATATTTAATTGGTTCCCTCGTCTTTGATGAAAGCACAAATTTGCAATATGTGTTAAAATATTCTTACTAATAAAACATTTGAATAAAGGGTGACAATGTCCATTTTCCTAGGACATAAATCATTTTTGGGCACTACTCTAACTAAACTTAGCTGTTTGTCCCGTATTCCACTCTGAGCAATCTGGTCTCTCTAACAGTGTAATAAATGAGAAATAAATGGACACTGCATATGATAAAGACAAAAAAAATACAACAGTATTGTTTCTTCAGAAATACCACAGTAATATTTTATTCTCTTTTCAGAACAAAAACAATAGCTTATTATTTTTTTTAATAAATCTTAAACATGATTTATGAAAACGCTTAAATTTGCTCAAGTCAACATGAATATTTAATGACTGTTTAGTAATATTTATTAACATTCAAAGTAAATTTAATTAACTAAAATATCTCAATGTCATCTTTTGGTTACACAAATATGAATATGGTATATCTTGGCCTAAAAAGGCTAGAGTGACAATCCCAGTCTCCCAACGAGACACTGCATCTACTTCTTCGTCTGAAGGAGATGAAGCAGGCGTCCCAGAGGCATGGCAAGTGGATGCATTGTCGTGTTCCCTCCCAGGGAACCATGGTTACATGCATAACCTGAGACATTCCCTCTTGAGGGAACTCGCACTACATCCTCTGAAAGACACTATTGTCACGAAACACACACACAAACAGGGAGATCCAGTAGCAGTGTTTAATGGTATATCTAGAAACATAATTCAGCCAGGCAAAGGTCGAAAATCAGGTAAGCAATCCAGAAAACAAGAAACATAATCAATGGCAAGGAAACACAAAATACAGGGTGACATTAAACAAGGACTCCGTGACAATGACAGAAACGAACAGGGTATATATAGACAGGTGCAAACAATTTGAGTGGGAACATCTGTGTGCAATGAAGTGATTAGTCCAGATAAAGGCTTGTGTGAAAACAGTTCCTGAATTGGGGTGATGATATGGGGAAGTGAGACCTCTAGTGGACACCCACCAATAGGAAAAATGTGTTGCTCATCTGCTGTTCAATCTCATCTCTTTAGATCAATTTGATCTTCTCATATTCATATCATTCTGTGATCATTTGTTTCTGAGTTACTTCTCCTAAGGGTCCCTTAGGAGCAAGACATAAGCTAAAAAGAGACGAGACACTAGTAAGACAAAGGAGGTTAAATTGAGAAAACCATTTGAGCAATACTTGAGAAGTGGGATAAACAGCGGAGATCTCATAATTGTATACCCCTGATCTCAATTATGTCTTGGTTATTTGAAGGAGAATTAAAGAGAATAACATGAGATGAATCCGAGACGTTTATGAGACAAATCTGAGAATTATGAGCCTTAAAAGAGATCTTATTATTGTGTGTTCAACGTCTCTTCCATCTCTTGATAATTTATCTTTAATGTCTTACTGAAGCTATATATGAGAATGATATCTGAGGTATATTTGAGAAATACAAGAACAAACTGTTAATGCAATTTAAAGATTAATTATCTTTATTAATTAGAAATAACTGTAAAAACAATACTCAATATTGAAAAGTTGAAAACTGTATTTGTGTAACACCAGTACAACACTTCAAAACAAAAAACACTGACCAGCAAGTGGAACGTGGGATAAGTGAAACAACAATGTTAGGCTCACACATGAAAAGTATGGTGGCCTGGAGGTGCAAACCAACATGAAAAGGGTTTGGTTAGAATGCTAACTGTAGTAAGGTTCACTTGTACCAACTCAGCTCACTCCTCAGATGTAGTTGCTAGAGTGTGGGGACATCACTAATACAGTACAACACTTCCAGATTGTAAAAATAAAACGCTGACTAGCACATGGAACAATAATGTTTGGCTCACACACACATGAAAAGTACGGTGGCCTGGAGGTGTAAACTAACATTACAAAATCTGAAACATTTTTACAGAGCTTGAGACCAATTTAAAATTTTAGAAAACATTTTTAAATATCATGAAACAAATTACATTACCATAACACATTTACTAGTCCTGAAACAAATGTAAATTTCAGAAAACAAATTACCAAGAACACACTTTTACAAACACCAAGACAAATTTACAAACATCAACAACCGGAAGGGAATGTACCAACTCTGAGGTTGAACCGAAGGTGAATGGGAGCAGCCAATAGGAGTTGTTGTCGTTGCTCACTTCCTTGTTTTGTTCAGAAGACGCCGCAGACATGTATGTGTGCTACCAATGTCTCACATTTGCCTACAAAAATAACAGCAAAAGGCAGTGAAAAACAGTATCCAGGGGGCTATTGCACAAAATTAGAATTAAACAAATCAAGGATAACTGAAAAAGCGAGGCTTGACCAAGTCTAGTATGTGCATCTTGGCTTGGTCACAACTTTAAACTGTAATAGTGCTTAAGTGAACATCAATTATGCACCTATTGTATTTTAAAGGGGGGGTGAAATGCCATTTCATGCATACTGAGTTTTTTACACTGTTAAAGAGTTGGATTCCAATGCTTAACATGGACAAAGTTTCAAAAATTAAGTTGTACGTTTGAAGGAGTATTTTTGTTCCCAAAATACTCCTTCCGGTTTGTCACAAGTTTCGGAAAGTTTTTTTCGAGTATGGCTCTGTGTGACGTTAGATGGAGCAGAATTTCCTTATATGGGTCCTGAGGCACTTCTGCCGGAAGAGCGCGCGCTCCAGTATAGCAGAGCACTGAGAGCACAACAGACTTCACTGATCAGAGCGAGAGCGTCACGAAATGTCACAAAAGAAGTGTGTTTTTGGTTGCCAGGGCAAGACAACCCTGCACAGATTACCAAAAAAAAAAAAAAACAGCATTAAGGGACCAGTGGATGGAGTTTATTTTTACAGAGCATCAACGGAATTGTGCAAGTGTTTTTGTTTGTTCCCTGCATTTCGAAGATGCTTGTTTTACAAACAAGGCCCAGTTTGACGACGGATTTGCGTATCGTTTATTGCTTAAGGATGATGCAATCCCAACGAAAAAGGGTCACAATCGTGTGTTGGAACCGCAGGCGGTGAGTAAAACTGCTTAAAATATCTCTGTCTCCTTGTTAGTGCGTCCGCCTCCCATGCCGGAGACCCGGGTTCGAGCCCCGCTCGGAGCGAGTCGTTGCTGCTGCTGCTCTCGTTCAGTTTCAGCCTCGGGATCTGATTCTGGATCATAAATAAACGGCTGAATCTGACTGTTAGCCATGATTTGTTTTGGTTGGTTTTTCCTCACGGTAATGTCACAGCTTCCAAACGCTCTCAACGCAAAAGCCTACTGGCGCTCGTGATTCTTTAGCTCCGCCCACACGTCATGTCTCCAGTCGGTCGTGTTTTTCCGGGAAAAATGGGTACAGACCATCTTTCTCTTGTGAATATAATAAAACTAAAGACTTTTTGGAGTTATGAAGGATGCAGTACTACTCTATAGGTACTCAAGATTAACAGGATATTGAGTGAAAACGAGCATTTCACCCCCCCTTTGATACAGGCTGAAATAAATAAGTGTATAAACAATTGCTTAACAACAGTGCTATGAATGATAATGGAATAGGATTGAGTGAGATGCAGGAATGTTCTAGGATGGAGGGTTAACAAATAAATATAAGGATATTGCATGTTTATAAGCATAAGTTGGGAACATTTAACTGTTCATAAGGCAGATTGCCTGGGGGAAGAAACTGTTCTTGTGCCTTGCTGTACTGGTGTTTGCGGCTCTGAGGCGCCGGCCAGATGGCAAAAGTTTAAAGATGTTGTGACTTGGATGTGAGGGGTCCAGAGTGATTTTCTGAGCCCTTTTCCTCACTCTGGATGTATACAGTTCTTGAGGGTGGGCAGGGGAGCACCAATAATCCTTTCAGCAGTCCGAACAGTTCTCTGTGGTCTTCTGATGTCTGATTTTGTTGCTGAACCAAACCAGACAGTTATTGAAGTACAGAGGACAGACTCAATGACGGCTGAGTAGAACGGTTTTAGCAGCTCCTGTGGCAGGTTAAACTTCCTCAGCTGGCGAAGGAAATACAACCTTTGCTGGGCCTTTTTAACAATGGAGTCAATGTGATTGTCCCACTTCAGGTCCTGAGAGATGGTGGTTCCCAGGAACCTGAATGACTCCACTACAGTCACAGTGCTGTTCATGATGGTGAGTGGGGAAAGTGCAGGTGGGTTTCTCCTAAAGTCCACGATCATCTCCACTGTTTTGAGCGTGTTCAGCTCCAGGTTGTTGAGACTGCACCAGACAGCCAGCTGCTCAACCTCTTGTCTGTAAGCAGACTCATCACCGTCCTGGATGAGGCCGATGATTGTAGTGTCGTCTGCAAACTTTAGGAGCTTGACAGAGGGGTCCTTAGAGGTGCAGTCGTTGGTGTACAGGGAGAAGAGCAGAGGGGAGAGAACACATCCCTGAGGGGCACCAGTGTTGGTGGAGCAGCTGTTTGATGGGAATTTCCCAAGTCTCACTAACTGTTGCCTATCTGTCAGAAAGCTGGTGATCCACTGACAGATAGAGCTAGGAACAGAGAGCTGGGTCAGTTTGGTCTGAAGGGCTGTTGGGATGATGGTGTTGAATGCCGAACTAAAGTCCACAAACAGGATCCTCACATAAGTCCCTGTTTTGTCCAGATGTTGCAGGATGAAGTGCAATCCCATGTTGATTGCATCATCCACGGACCTGTTTGCTCGG
The DNA here is from genome assembly GCF_023724105.1 of Carassius gibelio. Taxonomy (NCBI): domain Eukaryota; kingdom Metazoa; phylum Chordata; class Actinopteri; order Cypriniformes; family Cyprinidae; genus Carassius; species Carassius gibelio. Next base: position 7,743,266 of record NC_068374.1, read on the forward strand.
TAAGCAAACTGGAGGGGGTCCAGTAAGGGTCCAGTGATGTCCTTCAGATAACCCAGAACCAGTTTTTCAAACGACTTCATGACGACAGACGTTAGAGCCACAGGTCTGTAGTCGTTAAGTCCTGTTATCTTGGGTTTCTTTGGAATGGGGATGATGGTGGAGCGTTTGAAGCAGGAAGGCACTTCACACAACTCCAGGGATCTGTTGAAGATCTGTGAAAAGATGGGGGCCAGCTGGTCAGCACAGATTTTCAGACAGGCTGGTGTAACACCATCTGGGCCTGGTGCTTTTCTTCTTTTGTTCTTCTTGAAGACCTGGCGCACATCATCTTCACAGATTTGAAGAGCAGTAGGTGTGGAACGGGGGATTGCAGGAGGTGTTAATGGTTGTGCAGGGAGATGGTCAGAATGGGTGTTGGGGGTTTCAAATCTGCAATAAAACTCATTCAGGTCGTTAGCAAGCCGTTGATTAGCCTCAGTGCAAGGGGATGGTGTCTTGTAGTTTGTGATGGCCCTCAGTCCTCTCCAAACTGAAGTTGAGTCGTTGGAAGAAAACTGGTCTTCCAACTTTTTAGCGTAGGTCTTTTTAGCCGCTCTGATCTCTTTGTTCAGTGTGTTCCTGGCCTGATTGTACAAGACCCTGTCCCCATTTCTGTAGGCATCCTCTTTGGTCTGACGAAGATGTCTGAGTTTTACTGTAAACCATGGCTTATCATTGTTGAATGTTAAATAAGTCCTGGTAGGAATGCATACATCCTCACAGAAACTAATATAGGATGTTACGGTCTCTGTGAGTTCGTCCAGATCGGTGGTAGCAGCTTCAAAAACACTCCAATCAGTGAGGTCAAAACAAGATTGTAAATCCTGCTCTGTTTCGCTGGTCCATCTCTTCACAGTCCTTACTACAGGTTTAGCAGTTTTGCCGGTGATATTTTATTTCACAACGCGTTTCTTTGTGTGTTTTGGCCAACGTAAATTACCGTAGATGCTCTTACGGCGCGGATGTTTGATATATTTGCTTAGCGGCAAATAAATAATAATAAAAAAATAATACAAATAATAAAATCAAGAGCAAGATCGCGTTAACTGTTAATACCAGCTATTGTAATATCAGCATCAGGTAAGATTACTCACGTACATTTATGTACTCAGTTACATAATGTTTTAATTACATTTAATAAAAAAAAAAGGAAAGCAAGTTAAAGTAAAGGAACCACACATTAACATGGTTTTGCTATACTAGCCATTTAGTATTTATTGTGTAATAATACTAAGGCAATCATTCTGAATGAATGCAATGCACGCATACAGAGCGCGTGATCCCTGTGACGCCCAGATGCACAAATCAGACCCTCCCACCTCTAATAAACACGGAGATACTAGTCCCGTCCAAATTGGTACAAGAAAATCACAGACGTCAGGTGGTAAGAATCGAAACTCAAACGTAGTTTAGAAAACTAGTCCCGTCCGAATAGTGCTTTAGACTTTATATATTGAATGCGATTATACACACACTTTAATAAAGCCAGATCAGTTTTTGTAACAAGTGAATACGTTCGTTGACTAAAGACATAACACATAATACACTCTTTTTTGCCACCTGCTGGCATCTGTAGAAGAAATGATAACTGAATGAATCATTGACCGATTCTGAACGAATCATTTTGGTGAACGAACTGAAAATGAACGAATCTCTGGAAAGAATCATAATTTCCACCACTAATGCAATGCAGAAGCAGCAGCGAGAGTGCGTTATTGTAATGCAAAAGCACATTAAAATAATGCACAAGTGTGAATCCCTCTGTGCGCACGCAGATTTCCTTTGCTCTGTCACAAAACCAGGCGTGCTTGCCCGGAGAGAGTGTGTGCACTTAAAACTTGTCTCCTCTCACTTAAACTGTGTCCTGTGCACTCACAACTCTCTCTATGATGATGTGCTAGATATTCATTATTTTCGCAAGTTTTTATTTCTAGCCTTTTACTGAATGCAGTGTGAACGCTCTGATCCGTTAACATGGGCTCGGAAAAAAGGCGCATCACATATTATTATACAGTTTATGCATAAGAAACTTTTATCCAAAACGACTTACAAAAGAGGAACAAATTACTCCAGAGTCAGTCACAATGCCAGGTTTATTTTATAACAATAATCAAGTGCTAAGATTATCACAAATTAAACAAGATTTTGATGCACATCTTTCTTATTAAATTGTTGTATTCCAACTCTTACTACACATGAAAGACAATCACTTAAGACACTTTGCTGTAAACCTATTCCACATAATAATATTCATTAAAACTGTATGTTAACACGTAGGAGCTTGCTGCATGAATGATTGCGAAAGCGTGCGCACGGATAATTAATTCGTGGGTACAGATTCTAAAAAATCTGAGCGCACGGATTGAAAATTCAGTTAATCAGTGGGCACGATTTGTTAAACCGAGGGAACAGTTTAAAAATTTGGGAGTATGGTTTATGAACTGACAGGACGGATTGCAAAACCAATATTTTTTTTACTCCTACAGGTGACGTGCGGGGCTCCATTCATTCGAACTAGAAAGACACAGCTCACATTTGACTAAAAGGTTTTGTCTTTATGCTTAAGAGCATATGTCCACTTTGAGAAACTCGTGTTGCTCAAAACGGAAACACGTCCACAGTGCGTCTGGTGTTTACAGTGGTTGGCATCCTCCAATCAATGCGTCGCTGCTGCAAACAGGTTAGGCTGTAGGCTACACTTCAGGCAAAATTAATTAATTAAAAATAGTAACGGACAATGCACCATGTGGTAATGGTTACGGAGTTAACTTATTTAAAAAGTAATGCGTTACAGTATTAGTTACTGTCAAAAGTATCTGCGTTACAGTAATGCGTCACTAATAACGCATTACTGCCTAACACTGGCTAAGTCTGAGGTACATCACCTCCATTATGACGTAATACATAAAAGCTAAATTTAGCAGTTATGGCTCCACCTAAAAAAAAAAAAAAAAGTTCTGGCTGCACCTGTCCTGGCAGGATTCTCCTCTCGTCAGCTCTCTTCTCGCACCGTTGCTATGTGAAAGAGCGCTAATCGGGAACCTCTGGTGGCAGATTAAGGAAATCCTGTGAAGGCGGAGGATCTCATACACTTTGCAGGACCCTTCGTGCACTTCGGAGACCTGGTCTTCTCAGTGTGCACAAAAAAAAAAAGTGGAAAATCACCTGAGGTCTCATTGATAAAACACTCTGTAGATTTCATCCTAAAAGTGTACATAGGTAAAAAAAACAAGATGTACGCCAGAACCTGCACAAAACTTTTTTTTTTTTTATCCCAGTCATGGGAAAATTGTGCGTACGTACATCTCCATCTCGTCTCCTCCCCGAAATAACCATATAGGAATGAATGGAATTCACTGGAAAACTGAAAGTTGTGTTTTTATTACATTTTTTTTTTTTTTTTTTTTTATGTACAAAATCTGAGACAATCCAATAAAGATTTATACCCAAACGAAGGGCAGAGACTACAGAATATCCCCAATTCAGAAAACACACACATGCACAAATACACAAACGGTACACACACTCCCACAGAACACATTATAATATGTTACATGTTTCTGCTGGAATATGAGTGTTGAGGTGGAGATCAATATAGCTTATATAATTTATACCTTCTACCAAAACAGGAATAGAAAAACCTCTATTAATTCCCGCCATACGATGAATCATATTCCAAACCTGTTTAACAGTAGTCTCAGAACCAAGAGTGCCACAGAACTTCTGCCAACTCTCTCTCGTCACACACTTTATAACCTTCCTAGCCTCAGCTCACCGTTCCTTATATTCAACAACAAAGCTCTCAACAGGACATCTGCCACAACACAACTGATGGTCCCAACCCCATTTATAAGGGAAGAAATCACACTTATTAAACCTGACAGGGCACACCTGTGAAGTGAAGACCATTTCAGGTGACTACCTCTTGAAGCTCATCAAGAGAAAGCCAAGAGTGTGCAAAGCAGTAATCAAAGCAAAAGGTGCTACTTTGAAGAACCTACAATATGACAGATTTTCAGTTGTTTCACACTTTTTTGTTATGTATATAATTCCACAGGTGTTAATTCATAGTTTTGATGCCTTCAGTGTGAATCTACAATTTTCATAGTCATGAAAATAAAGAAAACTCTTTGAATTCGAAGGTGTGTCCAATCTTTTGGTATATATATATATATATATATATATATATATATATATATATATATATATATATATAATAGAAAACAGGTATTTTAAATTACACTATAACTGTAAATTACTATTACACTGTATTTTGATCAAATAAATGCAAACTTTGTGAGCATTAGAACTATAATCTCTCTCTCTCTCTCTCTCTCTCTCTATATATATATATATATATATTGATGAGTAGTATACAGATCTTGATTGAAGATTGAAGATAGAAGAAGCACAAAATCACTTTTACAGACTTCTAAATTAAAAGTTCCCTCCTGGTGGAATGACCTCCCAACTCAGTCCTTCGCCATCTTCAAGATTCGGCTTAAAACCCATCTCTGTCTTTAACACTCACTATTCTAATTCTATTCTTTAAAAAAGTGCCCCATTTAGACTTAAACGCTATTAATTTACTTGTTTTCTCAAACTAAATAAATAACACTTACTGTTCTATTCTTTTTGCATTCTATCTATTTTCCTTTTATTATACAATTAACAAAAGCAAAAAGGCATCTAACACTAGCTTTCTCTATTCTATCTGTTTTCTTTTTATTATATAATTTAAAAAAAAACTTGCTACGTGAACTGCGTTTAAGCTAACTGAGACTTGTTATAGCACTTATATATCATTGCTGTTTTGTTACATTTGATTGCTTCATTTGTCCTCATTTGTGAGTCGCTTTGGATAAAAGTGTCTGCTAAACAACTAAATGTAAATGGATATAAATACAAACACATGCATGTATATATTTAAGAAATAACCTTTTAATATAATGCACTTTAACTAAATAAAGATTAAATTTGATTTATTGCCTGTTACATTCTGAGGAGAAACTGAGATTGAAGATGATTATATTGACATGATAATTCAGTTGATTAAACAGTTAAATATTTTTGCTGTCTTCGATTGCTCCAGTACTGTATTACATTTGTTTTTAAATGTAAAATTATATGTTTTTTAGAAAAAAAAGACTTTTATTTTGCTCTGGCGGTGTGACGTCATAAGGCTGCGCGCTCTCACGCGTCTGTGATTCGGCTGAAGAAAGGTTTGTGATGTTAATAGTTTAAAGTGTTTCAATCGACTAAACTCATTTAGAGTCGTATATTATTACACTGTGAAAACAAGTCTGAACCCGTGTCACATTGTTATGCTTTAACTAGTGTTATTAATGATGGTTAATGCTTGTAAAGTGCTCCCGAACAGAAGTAAGAGTGCGTCTCATTTCGCTCCCTATATAGTGAATCAGTTCATTTTAAACAAGACCTCGGTTACTGGTTAGTAGTGTTGGAGAAAACAGCAATGAATCAATTGAATCGCAAAATGATTCAGTGATCTGACGTCATCTGCTGTTTAAAACAGAGTAAATGCGATGAAAACAAACACAAACCTGTTTAATGATTACTTTTACTAACCAACTGCAAATGTTTTCCTGAAAGTGAAATCTATTAAATATAATCTACACATCAATCAATACTAAATATACGTCTTAATACACATGTAAACCAAATTCTGTCCTTTTATTAATTTGATTGCTAATGTTGTTTTTAATGTCATACATTTTAAGTCCATTAACTCTGACTCCCTTAGCAGTGTGCTGACTACTGAACTAGAGCTGATTATTTCTGTTAATTATTCTCATCTTAATCACAGATAAACTGAGGTCCATGTGAAACTTTTATAAAGATGGAGTTTATTAAAGAGGAGAGAGAAGATGTGAAGTTTAAAGAAACATTCAGAGTCAAACATGAAGAGACTGAGGAACAAACAGGTTAGTTTTTATTCTCAAAATTGAACTCAGTTGATCATTATTAAAATGTCCAGCTCTACAGAACACATTAAACTCTAGTGTTGATATTTCCAGTTATTAATAAAAGTAGTCTTAACAGAAGGCTATTATATTATAATAAAAAAAAACTATTTCTGTGAAAGCAACAGTTAGTTTCCTAATTGTGAAAAATTATGTGATTGTGAATCCCTCCATCAAGATCAAGATAAGTGGAGATTTGTTGTTGTTTTTTGGCTTGTGACTTGATCTTTTGAATTTAATACAAAACTGCTATTACAAAACTGAACCTAGTGTAGAGGAAAGTGTTTCTAATGTTTTAGACCTAGATGTCTGTAAGAAACCAGTTCTGCTGGGTCGAAGTCTTGTGGTCCTCTAACATGATTTTTGATGAGATGTTTGATAACTGCCAGCTTAAAGATACAACTGCAATCAAAATTATTACACACTAATACTGTAGAAATGCAAGCTTTTCTAAGGATCTAGAATTTCATAAAATTGCATCTATAACAGTTTACTTGCATATAGGGCTGTGCGATATGAAAAAAAAAAAACCTATCATGATTTTATCAATTTTGCAATTTCAATTTTAATCACTATTTTGACACACACAGACATGCTTTACAGTCATAAATGCATCAGTATAAATTTGAAACATATTTCCAAAAGAAAACCAATGAGAGCTTTATCAAAAAGTTGTAACATGTCTCTAGAACAGACTCGAGTCAAAATAATCACTAAGTAAAGATGTCAAAGAAATCTAGACATATGGCAAAATATTATAATAAAAAAATAAATTAAACCCGTGTTCAGGGAGATGTTTTTTTTTTTTTTGCCATGCATCGGTCATAAAGCTCACTGTAGCGGTGCCTCGGGTGTTATATGTTTTGCCCAATATATAGGGCTGTGCAAAAAATGAATGCGATTTTCATGCACATCTCATCAGTAAAGACACTCCTGTAATTAGAAGTATATCTCCAGCACGTGTTCAGATCAGGGTTGCCAGGTTTTCACAACAAATCCTGCCCAGTTGCTTCTCAACGGGGTTAAAATATACATTTTTTAGCAGGTTGCCTTGGTAAAATTCGCATTTTAGGGGCTAAATATCACGTCATTTGTATTGGGGTCGCTTTGACCCGCGGACATGAAAAACAACCACAGACTTGGCAACACTGGTTGGCATTTACTACACCGAGCCGTAATTCACTGACAATCTACACAAGGCGATTCTTTGTCGATTTTGAAAGCGATTTTGTGTTAGTTGTCGGTAGACTACGGCTCTGTGTAGTAACTGCCGCTCCACCTGAACCAGTGTTGCCAAGTCTGCGGTTGTTTTTCATGTCCGCGTTTTGAAGCAACCCCAATAACGTGATATTTAGCCCCTAAAATGCTAATTTTACCAAAGCAACCCTGCTAAAAAACGTATATTTTAACAGGACAGGATTTGTTGTGAAAACCTGGCAACCCTGATCTGAACGGACGTGCTGGAGATATTACAAGAGCGTCTTTACTAATGAGATTTTTGCACAGCCCTACCAATATATTTATTGCCCAAGGTTCACACGTACTCCATCTGCAGTGCTTTTACAGTAAGTTATGTGTACGTGATTCAGAAGCAGCAACGAGACCGCATTATTGTAACGTGAAAGCACATAAAATAGTTCACGAGCCCGAATCTATCCACTCACACACAGATTTCCTTTGCTCTGTTAACAAAACCAGACACACGTGCTCCGACAATAGACTGTGTAAGGCTCAGATACACACTGCCTCACAACGTGTCTCCTCTCGCTCAACCTGTGTCCTGTGCACTCACAACTCTCTCTGTGCTCATGCGCAAGATATTACATCTTTTCGCACCTTTCTATCTATAACCTTTTCTGTTCTCATCTTTTTACTGCGTGCAGTGTGACCGCTCTGATCCATTAACATGGGCTCGAAAAAATGGCTACGCATCACAGTGTGTGTGAACCTGGAGTTATGCATATGCCCAGTCTGCTCTGTTCTCGCGCTAGGAGCGCTGCATCCTGATTGGTTCAGATAACATACTGCGGGAGGTCGGGACTGTGGAAAATCGTGCTATAAAGCGATTTAGAAATCGTGCACACTCAAATTGTGTTTTTATTTCGATTTCGATTAATCGCACAGCCCTACTTGCATATTAAATCATCGGCACTTATTTTTATGATAGGGAATAGGGATGCACAGGTTGACCGGCCATAAATCGGAACCGGCCGGGTTTTCCGGAAGTGCGCTCGTGTCCACAGACTACATTGTAATCGTTCACTATGTCATTTGTGTGGAAGTATTTCGAAATCTGTGCACAGGACACGGGCAGCCGATCAGTACTGGAAGTGCAGAGCTACATGTCTGAGGCACAGATAGCAGGAAGTGAACAGCCGTTGGTGTACTGGCGCACAAATAAGAGTCCCTTTCCTGCGCACTGAAGCTGCGCGAGCGTATACTGTACCGGTCCGCGCCCTGAACACGAGTAGACCATGAAGAGATGTTCAGATCAACTTCTCACATGTTGGATGAGAAACGAAACGGACTAAACTGACAAAACTGAAATGTTTTTTTTTTTTGTTTTTTTTTTTGAACTTGCATACATGTTTGAAAAGCCAGAAATAAACGTCAGGTCTGCATTAGGATGATTATTTTAATTTTACCTTAAAATTACATAGACTTTGTTTGATTTAAAAATCACCTGCTGTAGCAGACTGACAAAAAGTGTTTCATTCATCCAATTAAAACATATTAGGGTAAAGATACACATCTATTTTTTTTTACTTTAGACAATAAGTTATTTATTTTTCATTGGCTCAAGTAAAGAAATATGAATCATTACCCCAATTTTTTTTTTTAATTGGATGAATGAAACACTTTGCATCTTTGTTTTATTCGCACAAACATTATTTGATTTTAACATTTTGGAAAATGTATTTATATAGCATACTTTTATTTAGTCTCACTGGTAAAGACCTTTTTTTTTGTTTAAAAGCAAATTTAAAAACTAAAATACTGAATGCTGATTAAGAAACATGTTATTGAATGTGTGTTGTTTGGATTGTAGAACTATGCAGTTATTGCCTTTAATGTCACATGGTTACACTTAATCTTTTAATTTAAGGCCAGTTCTTTGTAGTTTCAACCCAATTCAAAAACAAAAGCTAAATGTTGATGTCTGTACCATCTGTGTTTGTATTGAATGTAGGCTACTATACTGTGCAGTTACTGCTGTTAATTTCAGATGATTACAGTTTAAAATACCGTATTAAATACCAAATATCTTGTTTATGCACACTTTCCTTCTTTCTTGTTTGTTGCTTAAAAGATAAAAAAAAAATCGGAAATCGGTATCGGAATTGGCCAGTTTGCTTGTAAAAAAACGGTATCGGAATCGGCCATGAAAAATCATGATCGGTGCATCCCTAATAGGGAACAGATTTTAGAAACTATTAAAAACAGAATTAGCTCTTTTAATAGGGCCCTATTGTAACAATTTAAATGCAAAGTGTAAAGTGCACGGCACAGGTGCACTCAGGGCGTTTCCAAATCCACTTTTGCTATTTTAACGACGGAAAAATGTTCCGTGCGCTGGGGTGCATTTTTGGAATGGGTTTTCTCTATTTTCTATGAATAAGTAATGGTCGTAATGTTTACATGGTGGAAAAGCTGAACACTTCTAATCTAAGAAATCTATCTGCTTGTGTGCTAAATTAAAGCACGTGAGCAGATCATCTACAGGACAAGCAGGAATCCACCAAAGCTCCCCGTGATGAGTCTTTTAATTTGTGTGTGTGTTGGCACAATTGTTCAATTAATTTGCCAATTTCATTCATCTTATAAGTAGTAATAGGTTGAACTGAAAAACAGGGTCTGACTGTATTGTATATTGTTATTGAAATTTCATAATGTTTCACTTGATTATACATTTAGTCAGGATTTAAAGTTTGGAAAAAGTCTAACTAGTAAAATGTTTTACACGTTATGTGAAAACTAATACAAGTATATAAATAATTAAAAGAGACTTACTCATGTTTATGATCTCTGCTGAATAAAGTGCTTCATTCTTTTTTTCTGAGGAAATCCAAATCCTCAACCACATCACATCTTTTTTGGGGTGATTTATGTCTTATTCCTCTCATCCCGAAACAAACAGTAAAATAAAAAAACTTGAAGAACAGTCTGGCTGCTTTTTCTTCTGTATGGGCGTATTCAAGCAGCGCGCTTCAGTTTGAATCTGAATAGCGCGGGGGCGTGGTCACATTAGAAGATAATAAAGGCAGACGTGAAAAACAGACATCGCGTTGTTTTCCTATGGATTACTTTAACACAGAATATTTGTTTTCGGTGGCACTTATTTAGTTTAAAAGCAGACATGTCAAGCTTTCTATAGATATCTCTCTCACGTCTCTTCGTTGAGTATTCACGTTACAGTTACAGTTCATTTTAATGACACGTGTCTAAATGAAGATTAGCGCAGACAAAGGCTGCAGACAGCACACCTTGTTTGTTATCTTTATTTTGTAAATGCACAAAGTTCTGTTGTTATTATGTCTGTATCCAAAAAAAAATTAGACCCTTTACAGATTTAATTGATCTATTGAACTTATCTTTACTGTCAAAACTGAAAGTGTAATTTAAGTTCTTTTCGTGGTTATCAGGAGAAAATGCCTCATAACGCGTATCTGCATTAATCGACTCCAGAGGGTTAAACTCAACCTTGTGAAGACAGAATGAGTTGTGGTCTTTGCCAACCCAGCACCTCATCACAACTTCTCTATACACAGGGTTCCCACCCTTCTTGAAAGTACTTGAAAGTGCTTGAATTTCAGACATATGGATTCAAGGCCTGGAAAGTACTTTAAAACTAACATAGGTCCTTGAAAGTGCTTGAATTAAATTTGAAATCAGTTTTGTTTGTGCTATTTTTTAAATTGTCCAATATGTGCTTCTGTCAAAAACAGAACTAAACAGGGGAGGTTATCTGTTTGATCTCTGACGCGATCGTGCGCAGCACCACAAAGTTGATTCTGTGCTTGCTTGATCTAATATTTTTTTTTTTTTTTAGGGCCGGGACTTTAACGCGTTAATTGAGATGAATTAATTAGACAAAAAATAACGCATTAACTATGATTAATTAATTACAGAAAAAAATTCCCGCATTTATAATAACTTATTTTTGCACCGTGGAACGTTTCTCACTGGATGAGTTTCGGCGGACCGACATAGTTGCCATGTCCGCTTATAATACGCGACTTTGTGCTTTTTTTTTTTTTTTGTAAGTCGCGTTAAAACAGCACGGGTTGCGTTTTTTTGGGCTTATTAAAGAATATATGGTTGCTTGTTAGGAAAGTCTGACAAGCAACTTTGTTTTCTTTACATCTATGGTGTACATTGATACTGATACATTGATTAACACTGTCTGCTTACAGATATAGCCAAATCAGTGCAATCATATAAGTGCTGTGGCGTAACATTCGTCAAAACATTCCGCTGAATCCGCCCCCTTATCCCCTCATTGGAGTAAAATCACTTTCAACGTGCAGGCGGCGCGCTCTATGATCTACAGAAAACACGTATTTCAGTTTCTACAAACAATGCCTCCAACGAAGTGGAGAATTTTATTTTATTAAGCTAAATATGTTACAGCTCCCCTTAATGCTCTTGTCTTTCCCTTCTTGTCTTTTTGTCCTTTTCCTTCTCTCCAATCCGATTCAGCCTCACAGGTGATCGGAGATGAGGAAAGTGCGTTCTCTCCGCTTTGTTGCAGTTCCCAGATTTTTTTTATTTATCCTTTTTTTCCTAATCAGTTTATCCTTTTCTAATAAAGCAGTGGTTTTAGTTTAATATGTTGCAGGCTCATTTATTGTTAATAAATTATGATGCGGAAAATAAATAATCAAATAATATTGGGCTTGTTTTTGAAGATCCATTTGCTTTGCTTATTTGTCTCGCGAGAGTTGGCAACTGTGCGGACCGATTATACTGGAGCACCAACTAGCGTTCGCATATCACCGCAGCACATGGAGCCTCAAGTATCACCTCAACGCAAAACATATAGCAGCTAGCGTGGACTTTACACTTTATGTTGAACTATGTATTATTTTGTTGGTGCAACAGTTTATGTTGAACTCTTTATTGATTTGGCCAAGGTTATTGAGAGTTGGACTTAGTATGTTATGGCCTCTGAAGCAACAGAGAGATGTTTTCTAATAGTCAGGGTTTCCAATGTTCTGAATGTAATTGACAGTATTGTGTTTTACTTAAAAAACACTTTACAGAAGGTTCCAGGACCTATAAGCTTCCTGAATTGCTGAAATGTACTATTTCTAAATATGCTATTGCTACACTTCATGGCAAAAATTGCACTGGTCTGCTAGACTTGGTTGAACAAAAATAAACAATATTTTGTTGCTTATGTAATCAGTCATTATTCAATGGTACACTATAAATCCATGTGAAAAAAAAATACTTCTCACTGTTCTCAGGTCAAATATTTATATGCGATTAAAATGTGATTAATTTAGATTAATTAATTACAAAGCCTCTAATTAATTAGATTATTTTTTTTAATCGAGTCCCGGCCCTAGTTTTTTTAAATGTTGTAAATTTAAGTAGCAAATGAGAATAGCTAAAAAAAATCAATGCATATATTTTGAGACAATAGGTCTTCTTTATGATTTTCAGTTTTGTTTATGATAATTAAAGCAACGGTTTTTAAATAACGAAAGAATATGTCAATTTATGGTATTTGGTGTAAAATGCGCCCCCGCTGTAGCGACTAAAGGCTCCATGATTAACGTGATAATTAATAGACTGCTGATTTTTCCATTTGCTGACATGAGATGGTTAGATTCAGTTGCTTAATACCATATTATGTTGGGTGTCCTTGGAGATAATCACCATGTTTAGAATGAAACCATCATATTTAAAAACATGATATTAATAATGTGTACGCGCCGCGCGCTTCACATGGATGATTATATATCTATAGCATGTGGGCGTGGTCGCGTAAGAGTTAGTGAAGGGAGACGTAAAAGACTGGAGATCGTGTTGGTTTCATATGGATTACTTTATTACTTAATATTTGTTGTCAATAAGACTTGCTTAGTTTAAAAGTATTTCTCTAGAAATATCTCTCATATCTCCTTGTGGAGTATTTGTTGAGTTTCAGTTCATTTTAATGATGCATTTCTAAATGAAGATCACGCAGACCAAGGCTGCAGACAGCACACTATGTTTGTTTTCTTTATTTTATAAATGCACAAAGTTTTCTTATGTGTGTATACAAATAAAAGTAGACCCTTTACAGATTCCATTGATGTATTGCTCTTACCTGTACGATCAAAACTGAAAGTGCAATTTAAGTTATTTTTGGCGATATGCCACAAAACGCTTAAATGCATAGACTGAACAAAAAAATATTTTTATTTTTAAAATGTGCAGAAAATAGTACAAACTCTGCTAAAGTGATTGTTTTGAACAAGTATTAACTTAAACATTAAATAAATAAATAAATAAATGAATTTTTAGGGTTAGTTCTCCCAAAAATTATTTGTGACATTGACATTACATTTAGCTGACGCTTTTATCCAAAGCGACTTACAATTGCTGTATATATGTCAGAGGTCACACGCCTCTGGAGCCCGGGTCTCTCACACCAAAGGCATGTGTCTTATCCACTGTGCCAACACCACCCCATTATGTCATTAATAACTCGCCCTCATGTTGTTCCAAACCCGTAAGACCTCCTTTTATCTTCGGAACACAGTTTAAGATATTTTAGATTTAGTCAGAGAGCTCTCAGTCCCTCCATTGAAACTGTGTGTACGGTATACTGTCCATGTCCAGGAGGTATGAAAAACATCATCAAAGTAGTCCATGTGACATCAGAGGGTCCGTTAGAATATTCTGAAGCATCGAAAATACATGTTGGTCCAAAAATAGCACAAACTATGACTTTATTCAGCATTGTCTTCTCTTCCGTGTCTGTTGTGAGAGAGTTCAAAACAAAGCAGTTTGTGATATCCGGTTCGCGAACGAATCATTCGATGTAACCGGATCTTCTTGAAACAGTTCACCAAATCGAACTGAATCGTTTTAAACAGTTCGCGTCTCCAATACGCATTAATCCACAAATGACTTAAGCTGTTAACTTTTTTAATGTGGCTGATACTCCCTCTGAGTTAAAGCAAACCAATATCCCGGAGTAATGAAGAGAGTGAAGAGAGAACTGAAGATGAACACAGAGCCGAGCCAGATAATGAACGAAAGATTGATTCGTTCTCTAGTCAAAATCCGGTTGCATCGGGTTTCAGATCACCAGTATTGATTGGAAGTTCGGTTCTTTTCCGCGAACTGGTTCTTCCGGACAGTTCGATTCAATAAACCGGTTGAAGAAAACGGTTCACCGTTTCTTTTGCGCTCGAAGTAATGACGTCATTTGCGATGATTGCCCTTGATTCAAACCTTCGGTTTACCTGGGCTCATAACATTAGCACAGAATCAGTTCAGAATCAATCATCAAAAGAATCAGTTCAGTTCAGACGCTCTGTGTGTCGGTCTGCTTCACGCTGAATCACACATGCGCAGTATCATCAGCTCTTCGGTTCACGAATCGGACGCGTCTGACAGAAACGGTTCTTGACTCGACAACGAGTCAGTCTATTGTTCGTTATCTGGCTCGTCTCGGTGTTCATCTTCAGTTCTCTCTTCACAGCAGTTCAGTCAGTGTACTGTTTGAGTACATGAATTACTCCGGGATATTGGTTTGTTTTATCTCAGAGGGAGTGTCAGCCACATTAAAAAAGTTAACAGCTTAAGTCATTTGTGGATTAATGCTTATTGGAGACGTGAACCGGTTTAAACGATTAAATTTGATTTGGTGAACTGGTTCAATCTAATCATTAGTTCACGAACCGGACATCACTGGACAGTAAACACAGTTTCAACGGAGGGACTGAGAGTTCTCGGACTAAATCTAAAATATCTTAAACTGTGCAGAAGATGAACGGAGGTCTCACGGGTTTGGAATGACATGAGGGTGAGTCATTAATGACATAATTTTCATTTTTGGGTGAACTAAACCTTTAAGTATTACCTATGGGGCTGTGTGGGCCTTTTACCCCATGCTGGGGTGCCTCTTCCCCCATGTGTGGGGTAAAAGGCCCCTCTTGCCACCACATACATTTATAGGATTTTTAAACAAAACAAATAACTTGAATTAATAATTCAATCAGTTGCTCCGATAATAGTCAATACAAAAATATTTTTGTATGTATTATTTTGTATGTATTATTTTGTAATATAACATATTTTAGGTGCAGTGAATAGCGCAGTTTTTCTTAAGGTGTGTCTTTAGCCCCGTTGTACCCTACCTCCTGCGTTCCTGTAATGTGTGTCCTGCTCCTGTATATGGCATATAATTTTCGTTTCTAACCACGAGATTTGCGTCCAGCGGGAACCCAGTTCCAAGGTCTAGCGCATTAACCTATGGAGAAGCAGTGATAATCAGGCTATCAGTCTCAATGCCGGGAAAGTGCAAATTCAATGGGATTTACAATAAAAAAGGGATTTACAAAATAATTTTAACACGTCTCCAGAGGCATAGATTATGCAGGGGACATGTCCCCCCACTTTATATCACAGAAATGTGTCCCCTGCACTTTTTCGGTCAAGTGTGTTCGAATAGATGTTTTCAAGAGCTGGTGTGAATAAATATAGATTTAAACTCAGAGACAGGACCGTCTGCGCATGACATGATATTTCATTCGGACCCAGAAGGCGAGATGAACATCAAGGAGCGCTAAACTCTCATGAAGTGTGTTTCATTCACACTCGAAGACGGAGGGTGCTCTTGCTCAGAAAGTCATACCAGGAAACTCCTAATATGGACAAAAGCATCCAGCTATTGCTGTATGAAAACAGTTGTTTTCACAGAAAAACAGACACTTTTGGAAACACGAACACAATTGCGACAATATATGTTTTTTTCAAGTCATCTCCAGCAGGTGATAAATAAAGTAGCTATATGAACAATGCAGTACTAATTGCATTTATTACAGTATATAATCTCTTCTGTTCACCAGGCCTGCATTTATTTGATCCAAAGTACAGTAAAACTACAATTTAGAAAAATTTTACTAGCCTATTTAAAATAACTTTTCTATTTGAATATATTTCTAAATGTAATTTGAGATTTTAAAGTTGAATTTTTAGCATCAGTACTCCAGTCACATGATCCTTCAGAAATAATTCTGATATTCTGATTTGCTGCTAAAAACATAAATGCTGAATTTTGGATCCTTCTATTCATCAAAGAATACTGAAAAATGTACTCATCTGTTTTAAAATATTGATCATCAGCAAATCATCATATTAAACTGATTTCTGAAGGATGAGACACTGAAGACTGGAGTAATGATGCTGAAAATTCAGCTTTGATCACAGGAATAAATGACAATTTACAATAAGTTATTTTAAATAGTAAAAATATTTCACAATTGCTTTTGCTGTACTTTGGATCAAATAAATGCAGCCTTGTTGAGCAGAAGAGACTTCTTTCAAAACATTAAAAATTTTATTAAAAAACTGTAGACTGGTAGACTATATTGATTACAGAAATGTTACATTGTAATGTTTTATATTATATTGCAATGTTGTGTGTGTGTGTGTAATATATATATATATATATGTTTGTGTATAAATGTATATATGTGTGTGTGTGTGTGTCTGTGTGTGATTTCTGTCCCCCTCACTTCTGAAAAGATGGCTATGCCCCTGCACGTCTCTATTGAGTGAATGTGCAAATGTGCAAATGTTAACAGGTTTTACTGTTATTAAAACATTTAACAACTTTTTATTTAAAAAATGCTGAGACAAATTATTTCTTAATTTAAAAACTCTTTAAAAACCAGTGTAATGCATTTTTTTTATCAATATTTCAGAAACTGCATTTGAATATTACAAGTATTGAATTTAATGGATTTCAAGTCCTTTAAACACGACTGTCTAAAACGGTTTAATTTTATAAAACCTACACATTCAAAACATCATTATTACTCTGACATTTCTTTATGTAAATATTAAGTTCAAGTGAAATGGTAAGTACAGTAAGGACTTTCTTGATGTGCTGGGGTTGTGAATTTCAAAGGTGATTGATTTAAAAAAAAAAATGGTGCTTTAAAAAGTCCTTGAATCTGGTGTTCATGAAAGAGTGGGAACCCTGTATACAGCTAGGATCGTCCACCATTGCTCCTTCTAGGACAGACAGGAACCTTAGAGTTGTGACTGATGATCAGCTAAGCTTCACAGATCATATTACTACAACGGCTGGGTCCTGCAGATTTGCTTTATACAACATTAGGAAGATTAGACCCTTCCTATCAGAGCAGCCCACACAGCTCTTGTTTTCTCCAGACTGGACTATTGTATTTCTCTCTTAGCAGGCCTTCCGGCATGTACTATTGAGACTCTGCAACTGATCCAGGATGCTGCGTCAAAAGTAGTCTTCAATGAGCTTTTTTAAGGCTTGTTACAGCACTTGAATACTGTTACCCTTATATAGGTCTGAATTGCTTCTATTTGCTATTTTCATTTGTATGTGTTTTTTTTTTATGTAATGTATATGTAACTATCTTCTAAACTAAAAAGAAAAATGTGTGATCTTTGGCGTATGCGACACCATGAACTAAATTACCCTAATTTAAAAACAAAATTACTAGGGTTGTGAAATACTCCAAAACTAATCTAACAACAAGAACACCAATCTAATCCAAAATCAAAGCAAACAGCAATGTAATAAATCAGATCAGAATTGATCTGAAATAAAAACCTTTTGTAACATTATATGCAATACCATGAAAAGGCTTGTCAATATAATTTTTATTTTAATTTTTTTATTGGGGTGGGGGGTTATTGTAGAAATTAATACTTCTATTTAGCAAGGATGCTTTAAATTGACATGCATTTATAATGCTACAAGAGATTTATATTTCAGATAAATTCTGATCTTCTGAACTGATTTGCTGCTTATGATTATTATCATTATTATTATAATTGAAACAGCTGAATATATTTTTTTCAGGTGTCTTTGATGAATAGAACATCAAAGACACCTGAACAAATTATATTCAGCTGTTTCAATAATAATGATAATGATAATAATTATGTCTTTTGGAGCAGCAAATCAGTATATTAGAATGAAATGATTTCTGAAAGATCATGTGACTGGAGTAATGATGCTAAAAATTCAGCCTTGAAATCACAGGAATAAATTACATTTTAAAATATATTAAAATAAAAAAGTTTTTTAAAATAAATAGTTACTGTTTTTTGCTGTACTTTGGATCAAATACATGCAGGCTTGATGAGCAGAAGATACTTCTTTAAAGACAATGTTACTGTTCAAACATGTTTGAGTGGTAGTGTATATTGTGAATAAAATGGTTTATGAAAACATCTAATCACTTAACTTGATTTTGACTCTTATCCTTGTTACACACTTACGAAAGGAGATGTTATGCAGAATGATGTGTCCTTCCGTTAATTTTCATATAGTACTTAAATGGTTTCTCTGTCATCTCATTTTGTCAAATATATCTATTTGTATAAATTAATTATATAATAATTGTATTTACATAATATTATTTCCCAAAGCTGAAATGATTAGACTATCTTTTATTTATTTATGTAAAACAGTATTTTAACTGTCTAAGATAAATCTAAGACATATAAACTAGGGCCGGGACTTTAACGCATTAATTGAGATGAATTAATTACACAAAAAATAACGCGTTAACTAAGATTAATTAATTACAGAAAAAAAATTCCCGCATTTTTAATAACTTATTTTTGCACCGGGAACGTTTCTCACTGGATGAGTTTCGGCGGACCGATTATACTGGAGCACCAACTAGCGTTCGCATATGACTGCAGCACATCGAGCCCATAGACAGTAAAAGAAAGATCGAGCCTCAAGTATCACCTCAACTCAAAACATATAGCAGCTAGCGTGGACTTTACACTTTATGTTGAACTGTGTATTATTTTGTTGGTGCAACTGGCACTTTATGTTGAACTCTTTATTGTTTTGGCCAAGGTTATTGAGAGTTGGACTTAGTATGTTATGGCCTCTGAAGCAACAGAGAGATGTTTTCTAATAGTCAGGGTTTCCAATGTTCTGAATGTAATTGACAGTATTGTGTTTTACTTAAAAAAACACTTTAAAGAAGGTTCCAGCACCTATTTCACGAGTTTCTGAAATGTACTATTTCTAAATTGTATCTAAATATGCTATTGCTACACTTAATGGCAAAAATTGCACTGGTCTGCTAGACTTTGTTGAACAAAAATAAACAATATTTTGTTGCTTAAGCTTATGTATTCAGTCATTATTCAATGGTATACTATAAATCCATGTGAAAAAAAATTACTTCTCACTGTTCTCAGGTCAAATATTAATATGCGATTAAAATGCGATTAATTTCGATTAATTAATTACAAAGCCTCTAATTAATTAGATTAATTTTTTTAATCGAGTCCCGGCCCTAATATAAACTAATCTAACACATAAGCACACACACACTAACACATTCACACAAGTTGCAGGTAGATCGAAAGTTAGGGAAAGATGAGTTTAAGAGAATGGAAATGTGGAATCCCAAGTTTACAGCAATACGTTAAATTGCATAGACATGAACAACCATCAATCACTTAATTAACCCTCACATTGAGTTCCTCTATGAGGTTAAAATTATATTAGATACACCAGTACAAATGTCTGAAAGTACATTGCCTGTGCAAAGGTGTCCCTTTGTTGTCGTTGAAAGGGGGTTTCCGATGTCGCTGATTGGCTGGAAGTTCAGTAATCGCTGAAGTGACGTCTTGGGAAGCCCGTGGTTGGGCGTTGGCTGAAGATGCAGAGTTGTGTGGCTGGTTGAAGTTGAACTCGGTTACAAAACTTAACTCAGAACACAAAACTCTCAAATGGAAAAGAAAAGAAGTAAAGTTTTACGAGACTAGGTGGTGTTTCTTCTCATTGTAGCTAAGTAGCATCAGGCGTGCAGGCCGAAGCACGCTAGAACCGCGCTCAAAGAACAGTGATGACAAACATCATGGCTAAAAGCTAGAGCTAAGAAGCAAAAGCTAAAAGCAAACTAAAAGCAGGCATGACTAATAGCAGAAGCTAAACGCATAGCTAAAAACTAAATGCAAGATTTTATGGTGTCCTAAGTATTTAAACTGGCCTGTTGGCCACACCTCAAATGTTGTCTTGACCAATCAGATATTGTCTTGGCTCGGGGGTATCATAAATCATATGTTATCTTATCAAGCACATGGTCCGAATTTTCCCGCTCTTGCAGGGTCTAATTTTGGACATGATTCCTAACAAGAATATGATACATTTGACAAATAACTGATGGTCATGACTGTTTCAAGCAAGCAGATTCAATCACACACATACCAAACAGGATTATGAATCTTTAAGCACAGCCCTGATCGACTCTTTAATCGTCTGGTTCGAGTCAGATCGGCTACAATCGTTAGAATAATTGACTATCAAAATAATTGTTTGTTGCAGCCCTAATTTTTAAGTACTTAAAGCAGAACCAATAAGGGAGCTCTTGATAATTGTTGTGACACAGCTCTTGTAAATTAACATTACTTTTTGTTTGTTGTCTATCTGTTAGAAGCCAAGTAATCTCATATTACATTAATTTATCGACCTTGCAGATGCCATAATCACACACAAACACTCACTCTCTTTTTTTTATGGTGGGCGTTTACACAGTTGGTTAGAGCAGAGCTGATTGGGGAGAACGGAGGTGCCCTCACTCTATTGGTTAGTAAGACTGTCACTCAAGGCTGACAGCTCTGGAACAGAGTAATATCATGTCGCAGGCTTAACGATTAGCAAAATCACAATGTCTCAGATCGCGATTGTGATTTGATTAATTGGTGAAGTGAGGATCATCATAAGACCTTTGTGATGTTAAATTGTGAAGATTTTGAGTTTTCATCAAGGGGTGTCTCTCTGGCGGCCTCACAAATTTTGTTGTTTTGTTGTGAAACAGGAAGTTGCTGTAACTCAGGCAAGCAATGTCTAATCTGCCCCAAGCTTCACATGTTTGACAAGAGTCCTGTCCTGAACACATCAACATAACCCGTATTCGGTTATAGCTATAGCGCCACCTACTGGCAACAAGGAGTGACATGGTTAACACTGTTTAGGAACATATTAAAAAGTGTCAGCAAGTGCTAAATAGGCTGGCAACATGCTAGAAACATAATAAAACATGCTAGCAACACTTAGGTAAGTGCTAAAGCATGCTACTAATGCAGTGATAAAGAAAGTTGCTGTATCTAAGGCAAGCAATGTCCAATCTGCCCTAAGCTTCACATATTTGACAAGAGTCCTGTCCTGAACACATCATCATGCCCAAATTCAGTTATAGTCATAGCGCCACCTGCTGGTAACAGGAAGTGACATGGTTTACATTTATGGACTTCTAGCAACATAATAAAAAGCATCAACAAGTGTGTAATAGGCTGGCAACATTTTAGAAGTATGCTAAAAGCTAGCAACACTTAACTAAGTGTTAAAACATGCTATTAATGCAGTGAAACTAGAACATTACTATAACTTGTCCATACAATGTCCAATCTGCCTCAAACATTTGATTAGAGTCCTGGCCTGAAAACATCTAAAGGCTAATATTAAATTATAGCGCCACCTGCTGGCAACAGGAAATGTTGTTATTTTAAATAACCTAATCCTCAGGTCATTTGACTTAATGCTTGGTGATTAAATATGCTTTAAGGATTCAAGTGTGCAGACAGTTTATTATTTGAGATTTTCAGTCTTGTTTGTCTGGCACCTTGGTGATCGTGAGTGCGGTGTAACTCCTCCTATATAACTTAAAATTATAACATAAACTTATAACATGTATAACATAAAATTTCTGATCTGCCCTAAACTTCACGTTTGATAAGATTTCTGGGCCTGTACTCATAAAGATTCTAAGAATCCTCTCAGAAAACTCTTAATTTAGTTTAAAACCTTTTACGTTGGAGTCTTAGCTTAAGAGCGATTAGGGATCGATCTGAGAGCAACTCTGAGTAAGGAAAAGACAAAAACTTTCATCTTAGTGAGAACGCGGGGTTGACCCCGTTGCTATGTATGTTAGCCCAGTTAGTGGATGAACACAAGGCCATTCTTAAAGGAAAATTCGGACCAGGTGTCACAGCAAGGGACAAGAAGCAGACATGGGAGCGTATAACACAAACTATTAACGGTTCATTCCCTCTGCTTGTGCGCACCTATAAATTTGCTATAGTGTTGCACGGTGCACCGATGCTTCAAAAGTATCGTCATACGTCACGATACCTAAATTTATTAGTATTGATACTTCAAAGAATGACTGAGTTCCAGATTTGAAAGAGACGTATTTCATGTTGGTGAAACGCACGCTTCCAGTGCCTCCCTATGGACGTCTGTGTGTTTTCTTTTCACGCAAGCAGCAAAAAAGCACTACAGCGAGATGTCTGCATTAATGGCTTTACAAAACTGATTTGACTTTACTAAAATGTGTGCATAATCACATTAAATAGTTTAGATAAGTTGTTCAGATGAACAAAGCACGAGATTTTTTTGCATAATTGACATTTTAATTGTTTGGTCAGACAGTTCATATATAATATTCACATTAATCGGGGCTTAAACATGGAGTTATGTTCTGTATGCTAAATATGAAAATGAAAAAAGCGTATCTGCACAGCACCTATAACTTGCTTTGTATCTGCTGATTGCTGATCGAGATTTACATGCTTGGCTCACTCATTTCATTCATAAACGAGATGTATCAGATCATTCAGCTCGTTCACGAATGAGAAGGTCCCTCGATCTCGTTCAGTGAAGGGCAGATTCGTTCACTACATTCAACAAATCACATGCTCTGTCACATCTTGAGTAACTCTTTGACAGGATGAAGCAGTTCAAAGAGCTGTTCACGAGCTGCGCATGCGCTGCTGTGGAGGGAGGAACTTTTACTGTCTATGGGAACTTCAGTGAACAAGAGAGTCTAGTAGCAACGTATCTTCCGTGATGTCCCCGATGCGCGGGTCCGGATGGGTAAAGAAATGTTACTTTATTTTTGGGCTGGGGCGGGCCAAATAATTTCATAAAAGCGGGACCCGCATCACTAGACTGCATCTGCGAGCACAAGTGGTACTGTGGCCGCCGGTCCACGACTGGTAGAAAAAGATGACGCTCACTAAAGATGACGCTCATTAAAGCTCACTGGCTTTAGTTTTCTCCTCTGAAAGAAAAGGTTGCATAACTGACAGAATAAGTTACAATATCTAGATAATGCTGCTACATTTTATTAGCTTTTTTTTTTTACTTGAATGCCATTGCTTAAATTGATATTATTTATCTTTTGACATTTAAACTTCTGAGTTCAGAATCATTGTTTAATATAATCGCTGTTCATATTTTTATTCAAAGTTCAGAATCAAGATAAATTTATTACTCTAATGTTTCTTATGATAACTGAGTTAATGCTGCTAAATGTATTATTTCTTTACCTTGAATGTCATTGCTTTATTTATTTATTTATATTTCATATTTTGTTCAAATGTTTAATATATCTGCTGTTCATAAGTTCATTTATTAGTGAGTTATATGATTAGAATTTTGTCCCGGTTTTAAAATAAAGCACAGCAATGATATTTGAGAGTGTATTTTCCCTTTTCAGGAAAAGTATCGAAAAAGTATCGAAATCGCAATTCTTGACTAGGTATCGGTATCGAAACAATAATTTTGGTATCCTGACAACACTAGTCTGCTATATTCATAAATGCAGTTTTTTTAGCCTGCAAGGAGGGAATATCCAGTGGAAACTAAATGAACTGCGACACAATAAGATGTTCTGAAAGTGCTGTAATTGTTTGTGTGATCACTCTGCTTGCAGAAGGTTGTGACAGACCCAAATCATCACTATTGAATTGTTGCATTTTCCCAGTTGACAAATATTGTAATGTAGTGATTACTTTAATTTCTGGCGCTATGACATTTCTGCGCTGTGTCAGAGATGTTAGCACGTCTCTAATAAGATCAGTCACAAACATGATCCCTGCACGATCTAATCTATAGCGTCTTATTAACTCACTGTCATTGTCTGCAACACATTTCTTCTGCCTCTTCTTCTTTCTGCCATTTTCTCCTCTGCTAAAGAAACTCTTAAGCATCTTAAAAGTCCTCTTCTGTGCTCCTAACAAGTTTGACCTTAAGATCCCTTCTGAATTACTTTTCTCTTTACTAGGATTTTTTCTTTAATTTTAAGAGTAAACGCCCACATTTCTAAGAATTTTCTTAGAATTTTGTCACTAGGAGCTACTTTTTGCATTAAGATTCTTTATGAATACGGGCCCTGGTCTCAACTGATCTTTAGGCCAATATTTATTTAGTCTTAGCGCCACCTCTCGGCAACAGGAATTTACTTCTTTTACACTAACTTAAACATGCAATGTCTAATCTGACCAAAACTTTGCATGTTTGGAAAGAGTCTTGGCCTGAACACATGTACATTTACTGTTGGCAGCAGGGAATGTGGCTCAAATATTTACCATTTTATAAGCATATGGCCCAATGTTCGCTGTTCTCCTATGGCAACGGGTGGTGCTGAGCCCGGGTGCGAGGGCCCTTTCATCGCTTCTTGCAGCTTTAATTGATATTTTATCTGTATTTAATGTTCTACCGTTAGTGTTACCTGTCTGCACCGAGCGTCTTAGAGTAATGCAATTAAATTCTCTGTATGTATGTACTGTACATGTGGAAGAATTGACAATAAAGCAGACTTGACATGACTTACGTTGTCTATACATTAATTTGGAGATTCAATGTGAAGTTGACAATATATACAATAACTTATTTTCTGAAAATATGCAATTAATATTTTTTTAATCGATTGACAGCATTAGTCTAAATGTTTAGATGTCAGTTGTTTTGTGTAATTAAACCAGTATTTGTCTCTTTTTACCTCAGACCTGATGGCACTGAAAGAGAAGAGTCAAGGAATGAATGAAACAGAAGAGAAAGATCAAAATGAGAAACATCATGATTTCAAAACTGAAGAAAAATCAATTAGTTGTTCACAGACTGAAAAGACTCAGAAATTACAAACTAAAACCCTTAATTACAACATAATTCATATTGGAGAGAAACCTTACACCTGCAAAATGTGTGGAAAGTGTTTTACACATAAAAATAACCTTAAAGTCCACATGAGTATTCACACTGGAGAGAAACCTTACACCTGCAAAGTGTGTGGAAAGTGTTTTACTCTGAAAAATCACCTTAATGTCCACAAGAGAATTCACAGTGAAGAGAAACCATTCATATGCCCTCATTGTGGAAAGAGATTTAAACAGATACGTACCCTTAATGTCCACATGAGGATTCACACTGGAGAGAAACCTTACACCTGCAAATTGTGTGGAAAGTGTTTTACACACAAAAATACCCTTAATGTCCACATGAGAATTCATACTGGAGAGAAACCTTACACCTGCAAATTGTGTGGAAAGTGTTTTGCACATAAACGTACCCTTAATGTCCACATGAATATTCACACTGGAAAGAAACCTTACACATGTGAGCTGTGTGGAAAGTGTTTTACACAGAAATATCACCTTAATGTCCACAAGAGAATTCACAGTGAAGAGAAACCATTCATTTGCCCTCAGTGTGGAAAGAGATTTAAACAGATAAATAGCCTTAATGTCCACAAGAGAATTCACACTGGAGAGAAACCATTCATATGCCCTCAGTGTGGAAAGAGATTTACACAGAAATATACCCTTAATGCCCACAAGAGAATTCACACTGGAGAGAAACCATTCTTATGCCCTCAGTGTGGAAAGAGATTTACACAGAAATATACCCTTAATGTCCACATGAGAATTCACACTGGAGAGAAACCTTACACCTGCAAAGTGTGTGGAAAGTGTTTTACACTGAAAAATCACCTTAATGCCCACAAGAGAATTCACACTGGAGAGAAACCATTCATATGCCCTCAGTGTGGGAAGAGATTTAAACAGAAAAATACCCTTAATGTCCACATGAGAATTCACACTGGAGAGAAACCTTACACCTGCAAATTGTGTGGAAAGTGTTTTACACATAAAAATACCCTTAATGGCCACATGAGAATTCACACTGGAGAGAAACCTTACACCTGTGAGCTGTGTGAGAAGAGTTTCACACGAATTGGAGAGCTTAAGATTCACAAGCATTCACAGTGAATTAAACAGAAAAATACCCTTAATGTCCACATGAGAATTCACACTGGAGAGAAACCTTACACCTGCAAAATTTGTGGAGAGTGTTTTACACAGAAAAATCACCTTAATGTCCACATGAGTATTCACACTGGAGAGAAACCTTTTATCTGCAAACTCTGTGGAAAGAATTTCTCACATAACATATACCTAAAGAATCACATGAGGATTCACAACTAGAGAGAGTCCGTTCGCATGTGGTCAGTGTGGATAGAGTTTCAGATATAAAGAAAGCCTTAATAATCACATTAAGTTTCATTCAAGAGAGAACAGTTTTAAATGTCATCAGTGTGAAATGAGTTTCACAGAGAGGGAACATCTTAAGAATCATGTTAAAATTCACGTCTGAGAAAAGCCTTTACTGTGCCATCTCTGTGGAAAGAGAACTTTGCTCAACTGGAGGAAGCCTCAAGAAACACTTGAGAATTCGGCTGGTCTCCATGTTTGGAAACCTATAGTCCCAGTCAAAATCAGTCAGTCCAGTATGGGATGACAATGGCAAAGAAAACACTATTTTGAAGATGTGGAAGAAAGTTTGTACACAAATTTGAGATGTGGCTAACAGAGTTTAGCAGTGTGCTACATATGGAGAAATTCTGATGTGAAATTGCTGGTAAACTGAAGAGATTCTTACAGATATGGAAACTCTTTTAAATATCTTGAAGGTGATAACTGATTATTCATTTCAACACTCTAGACAAGGGATAGGCAACGATGGTTCTGGGTACCACTGTCCTGCAGATTTTAGCTCCAACCCTAATCAAACACACCTGAACAAGCTAATTAAAGTCTTCAAATTTACAAGGGCTACAGGCAGGTGTTGGTTTTTTCAAGGTTTGAGCTAAACTCTGTAGGACATCGTCACTCCAGGACCACGTTGCCTATCCCTGATCTGGACATATTGTCTGTGTGGTGTGAAAGAGTATGTCTAGTAAGGTTATCAAGCAGCTATTGAATAATTGGATAATATTTTGTACTGGAATTTTATTTTATATAGCCCCCCTCCCAATTTTAGAAAACATTTGAGGCATCATAAAGAAGAAGATGTGACAAAGAAGACCTAAAAGAGTTGACATCCAAACAATTTGACCAATAACATGCAGGTATTGTTCATAATTGACCAATTGTGGGGCTGGGCGTGAGAGGGTGAGAACTACAAGGAACGATCAAAGCGGTCCAAACGTGTTTGTTCTGTCGTTTGACCAATCTAAAAAAGACACCAAAGTAGGATCGAGAGAGCAAATCGAAAGCATTAGGAGCTGTCTGCTCTGCTCTCTATAGCTCATGAATGTCACACAACCTGGATATTTTAGGCAATATTAAAATCCTGGCCAGGACGTGTCCCGTATGAACGGCGCATGTGGCCACTCTATTGAGAATAAACTGCTTACCTGTGCTCCCACTTTCCAGTGATCACTCCGGTGTATTCTCCTGTTTTCCTTGTCATCCAGTTGTCATCGTGTGTATAAGTGCTCCATGTGTGGTTGTAGCTCCATGTAGCTTCGCTTTTCTGTTGAATCTCCATCTTACTATCACTCTCTGTTGTCTAAAGTGATCAAATATAAACCTAATTCCCACCATATATTATCTATCAAACTAATCTGACCATTCGCTTTTAACTTTACATTGCAAATGCTTTGCCCATACACCGCATTAGCATTCGTTAGCTTGTCATTCACATTTCCACTCACGCTTAAAAAGTGCTGGCTAATGCTAAACATAAATACAGTAAGTATAAATACAGTAAGTTCTAACATCATTCTAACTAATGATGTTAGAATTTTCCCCAGTCGGAGATCACTAAAAATAACATTAAACTGTTAACCTGCACCCCGACGCGGGCGTCCTCAATGCCCCTCAACTCGCAGGTGTCAGTGTTTATGAATAGATTAAATGAAACGGGAAAAATTTAATCTTGACAAACTATGTATCATTATAAACGTCTAAGCCTCAAGCATCGACGACAGATCGCTGTTTTTGAATGGAAAGCTTATAAAGAATGTATTTGACTAGATTTGTGTAAGCAGTACACATCAAAACATGCACAATGGAAACGCAGTACATACCAGATTCGTCGTTACAACGAGTCATAAACACATCCACAGCTGTAAATCCCAGTTTAGTTAGAAAGGTAAGGGTCCACTGAACGACATCTCATGGAGCACGTTTAGTCCAATGAAGCAATAACATTGTAATATGCATCATAATTCCTTTGTTTACATTTCAGTTCTTCAGCATCAGAACTGTTTGCGTCCGTTATGGAATAACTCATGGTCAGAAACTGTATCTTGGTAGTAAAAAAACGGCATGGTTTTGCAGCGTACAGTGTCACAAACAGAATGAGATGATTCACCAGAAAAAAATTATGAATGAAAGATAGGCGAAAGATAGTTTATTTGAATTTTGTCTCATGGCGGCTCGTGACGTGCTCTGATTTGAGCCCAAATCAGCTCGCTATTACTGTATGATAACGGCTATCAAAGTGAACGTGTCTATCAATAGAGAGAGTGGATTATTTACTTTATGGCACCTTTGTGTTATTACCATCTGTATAAGTGGCCATCAGCACATCAGCCCTTATTTTCATTGTAATTCATTGTAAATGCTGCATTTCTAGCAATCTCAGGATGTTCTGTAATTGGCAAATAAAGGTAAATCTTTTTTATTATTATTATTCTTACTCAAGTTATTCTTACTGTATTTTTTAGTGCTCAAATAAATCACTTATATGATGTCTAAGTTTCTGTCTAGTGTTTTATAATTGAAAAAAAAACCTATGCAGTGGTATGTTTAATGACTAAATAGTTTGTAGAAGCCTTCAATACTATTGGTAAATATTTTTATATTTGGGGGGTGGGGGGTCTAGACATAGTCTCATAAAAATATCTAATTTTTCATGCTATCTTATTCAGATTTGAAATCTAAACTCATGAGACGTGATTTTCAACTCACTAAGGACTCACTTAATGTATTTTCATATCAAATAAAAAAATAAAGTGTGGTAAAAAAAAAAAAAAAAAAAATTCAAGGCACTTCAGTGTCTATAGACGGTTTCATCGAACGCATGCGCGTTACCATGGTCATGCATGTGAACCTAAGTTAATTTCCAGTCTGTGTTTGTTTATCGATCAGACTCACTATATATATATATAACAATTATAATATATTATTACTATTATATTATAATTATATATTATTATATTGCCATTATTTATGGGTCAGTGGCCTGGTTAGTAATATGGCACCGACTACAAACGCAGTTAAAGTTAAGGTGATGAGTAGATCGAAGTTGAGCTCAGCGTGTTGTGCTGTGGGATGCAATCTGACATCTGGAACAAACGCCTTGACAAAAATAAAAATGTTTCGGTTTCCTAAAGACAAGACGAGACGGCAAGAATGGATTACCGCTGTGCGAAGAGAGGCTTGGCTGCCAAGCAAGAATTCAAGGATCTGTAACACGCACTTCGTTACAGGTAACAAACTCATGATAGAGAGACAGATATTTTTCAAACATAAGAGCCACAATGGTTTTCCATCAATGCTGTACAAAAAACACAAGTATTTACCAGCCACCTTTGGCTTGCTCCCTGGGGACATAACACATACAATAATACGTATGCTTTTCTAATGAAGCTTTAAATGAATTACTAAATTAAGGCTTTTACAACATTTTCATTGACAAATTTACTACACTATCACTAAAACTATTTTATTTGTAAAGCTGCTTTGCAACAATGTGAATTGTGAGAAGTGCTACAAATAAATTTGATATATCTCATTTCATTGTAATAGTAGGATACTAATACATTTAATCATTTTTAAGCAATATCATATAATAATTTCTTTACACAAAAATGTGCATGTAACCAGAAAATTGATGGATTATGCAAAGGATGTATGATGCTCAGCAAGGTGCAATACTGTCAACACTAACTGTTCCTGTCACTTGTTTTATTTTAGGTGCACCATCAGTGGACCCATGCCATCCTGATTATGTTCCATCAATATTCACATACAAAAACACCACTGATGGTTCACGGAAGTTGGAGCGATACCAGAGGAGTCAGAGGAGATCATCTGTGGTTGAGCCCATGGATTCAACTTCCTTAGAGGTCACACAGACTGACCCTGAAGAAGGATGCACTGCTGTGTGTACAGATCTGTCAATGGCAGATACTGACCAGCTACAGAATGAAAACATTGAATTAAAAAGAAAAATGGCTTCACTGGAGAAGAAACTGGAATCACAAGAAAAACAAATACAAAATCATATGTTCGTCAGTCTGTCTGATTTTATTTTAAATGATGACAAGCACACTCATTTTTACACAGGTCTACCATCTACTTCTGTGTTTTTCACCCTCCTCACTTACCTGACAGCAATATGGAATGCATCATCAACAATACTTACCCTTCCCGAGCAGTTTCTTGTGGTCCTGATGAAGCTTCGTCTAGGCTTAACTCATCAAGACCTAGTTTTTCGATTTAAAAATGAGTTGTGGAATTGTCTCAAACATCTTTCATGAATGGCTCGGTGTGATGGCTAAAGAATTACAATGCCTTGTCCGGTGGCCATCCAGAAAAGAAATCAGAAGAAATCTCCCCACCCTCTTCAAGACAACAGGTTTCAATAAAGTTAGATGTATAATAGACTGTACTGAAGTGTTCACTGAGAGGCCAACTAGTTTGCAAGCATGAGCAATCACATACTCCCACTACAAATCACATAATACTGTGAAGTTCCTTGTTGGTATTAGTCCAACAGGGACTATTACATTTTTGTCAAAAGTCTGGGGTGGTCGTGCTAGCGACAAAGTTATAACTAAAAATTCTGGATTGATTAACCTTCTTGAACAAGGAGACCATGTAATGGCTGATAGAGGCTTCAATTTTCCTGAATATTTTGCAAACAAATGTGTCCGTTTTCATGTACCAGCATCTACAAAAGGAAGAAAACAATTGAGAGGATTAGAGGTGAAACACTCTAGAAAAATGTCACGAGTGAGAATCCATGTGGAAAGGGCCATAGGAAAATTGAAGTCATTCAGAATTCTGCGGAACACCCTGCCAGTCAGTATGGTCAAACGGAGAAATGATAACAGTCTTTGCACAATAGATAGAATAATAATTGTTTGTGCAGCACTTTCAAATTTGGGGAAACCACTTACCAAAATAAAGCAAGACTGAACCACAACTTCATTTGATACGAGATCACTTTTTTTATTACATATTTTAAAATGTCAAAAACATGCATTATAATATTTCTAATGTTGCACTTGTATCACAGTGTTTCACATGGATTGTAAATAAAAAATGAAATTATATACTACTTAGTAATGAACACTAACAAACACTGATTAACTGATTTATTGACTGATGAATAAAGTACTATAGAATACGATTTCTGCTGTTTTTAATTTATTTATATAATGTAAAAAGTGAAAGATTTATTTTTATTTTTTTCAGAAAACACCCTTTTTCTTGCTAGACTGATTTTAGATCAGCGCTACTGAGCTGCTTTTGAAACCATATTCATGTAACTGTCACTCAACTGCAGTCTTCCCTCTACAAATTCATCCACAAGTTTTGGCAGCATGTGTTTAAAGTAAAAGCTATGTAGCCTTTGCATTTATCTATTGACAAATCCCTTATCATAAGGCACATCAAGCACCAGGTGCTGTATTGGGGTCCAAATAGCAAGACAGGAGGTTTTCAGCCCAAGACAGTGCATCCTTAACTGTACCTGCCTATAGTAACCGCTGGGGCCTTTTGGGTTCAAAATGTACTGCCCACCCTCCACTCTGATTTCTTGGTTTGTTGTAGTGAGTGCATCAAGAAGGGATGTGCAAGCACTGAGTGTTATGGGGCATTTTATTTCTATCAGCTTGTTATCAGTGATACCATCAGGGCTTGCTGCCAGCCATGGGTCTCCAGGACATACCACCAACCCTCTGTCCATCAATATGCAGCCCCTCTCCCTAATCTGCTCCTTTGCAAGTCCCTCACTTTCTTTCCCATACCTTGTGGCCACACTTCTCTGGAACTTTGAGTAGAGGTGTTCAAACTTCACCGGGGTCAGTTGTCTCACGCTGAGGCACTTTGCTGGCTGTGCTTGCTGTTATGCGCAGCTTGCGTGCATCATGCCAGAGTGGTTCTATGCTCTGTTTTCTTGTGTTTCTCTCTAGTTCAACCACTTGATCTGGGTTCAGTTTAATGAAGGCATCATAAAATATTGTGCACTTAGGACAGCTCAGAGCACTACCATGTTCACTGTGGAGCTGAGCTAAGCTACTACACACACTGAATTCCTCTCCCTGAGCACCCTGCTCTCCCTGACTGCTGGTGAAATCCTGACTACCTGACTTAGAGGCTGTGTCTGTCTCACTGTTGTCACACATGACAGAAAAGAGAGCGCAGTCTGGCACAACTTCCTAAAAGAAATGGTGAAAAGATCTTACCTACACTGCCATATATATCGTACTGAATCTTTTACATTAGACCAACTGGTTGATTTGTTAGATATATATGAAATATAACTTACTTTCAGGGCTTTAAAAAGCTTTTTTGGTGACCCATCTGGATTTAGAGGTGGAAGGCAGAGGGGAGATGGGTGGTTGATCTTTTTGCCAGGTTTCAAGAAATCACACTGTGCTACTGGTTGTGGATCAGCCTAAAAGAATATTTGAAATTAACCCCTTACTAGTAACCCCCCTTTTTTGGCATGGAGACCGAAATTACATACCCAAAATAAAAAGGTTTCTGCTCATGATTCTTTCTCACTAGATACATAACCAACCTTTATTCACAAAGCTGACACTTTAAAGTTTACTGTTCAGGAATCAGAATCACTCAGACTGTTATGATAATAGAGATATATAAGCTCAAACATAAAAACAAAAATAAAAATATTAAAAACATATGTTTTAAATGTATTTAAAAAAATGTTGATGTAGGAAATGAGTTTGAAAACACAGTGTAGCTAAGGCCACAAGTCTTCCAAGACTTCATAAAAAATTTCATAATCGAATCTGTAAAACTGTGAATTTTATGAAATATTTTCTAAGGCCATGTCATGTGTGTTTTTAGAGAAGGCTCATCAGATTGATTTATGGCCCTTGTCATCTCTGTAAGATCTCACATGTAAACTCTCCTGTGCTCTTTGTGTATGTTTCACTGTTGAAAACTGCCCGAGTCATGATTGTATTGTTCTCACCAAACGGTTCTTTCACACCTCCGCCAAGTATGACACATTATCCGCATTATTCTTTTATCATTATTCTTTTGTTTTTATTCCACCTTTATTAGCCTTGATTGTGGTTTTTCAGGCTTTACAAAGCAACAAAGCAGCGATCTCACTTCAGTCTCTCTTTGCATTTAGCCCTTATTTATCAAAAGTCTTAGTATAAAAATACAACAAAACATTTTCTTACGACCTTACGTGAATTATTGAGACAAAAATGCATTATGAAGAAGAAAAGCACCTGCTATTAGAAGCATTGGTGCTAACGTTAGCATCAAGCTACATCTGACAATTTATGAAATTATTAATACACTTTTACTCAAAACTCACTTTAAACCCCGATCGAGTGTTTATAATAACTTCCTTTAGCGATCAGGGGTGGAATTTGGTCGTTTACTGTTGTAAAAATATGTTATTTGTAGCCTTTTTCATCGCTGCACAAGTTAGCATTTCCGATGTACATTTTCGATTTTTTTTATAAAAACGCCCCAGATCTCAAGAAATTCTCAAACCAAGCTTTACTATCGTAATCGCGGGTTTATTATTCGGATATTTTGTGTGTACAGAGGTGTTTCAGTGTTGTTTTGGCCAGATAACTACCAGGAAGTGTGCAGGAAGCATGTGACACGATGGGGCGGTGTCCAGATATTACACTCTCAGATTGACGTTTGAAAGACCCAATCAGAGTCTGAGTCACACACCGCACGAGCTGTGACTACTGCACGCACACACAGATCGCTGGGAGAGGCTGTTTATCATCTGATCGCGTAAATCCGTGGAAAATGAATAGAAATGACGATTCTGTCTGAAGAAATATGAAGTAAACATCAGTAAATATATCCATATATCTCCGCAGATATGCATCTTTGGTCTGTAAATCCTTATTGACGCTGTTCAGTGAGTCTATGTGAACACAAATAAACCGCTCTTGACGTGACTGAATATGAGGGAGTTGTTAATTTCTATTCAAAATGTGGCATAATACGGATTTATTATTTTGCACTCCTGACATAAATCACTAAATATCTGTCACTGCAACAATGTTTTATCAAAATACTGGTCAAATATCGAAGCTTGAGTCTTTAAACTTTCCATTGATGCACAGTTTGTCCAGATGAAGTAAGACAGTGATGTTTAATGTGCTGTGAAAGTGAAACAATAATAAACTGGGGCCGTCAGCGATGTTTGCACTCAAAGGGGTTAACATTGTACATAAATTTAGGGGTGTAACGGTTCACAAAATTCACGGTTCGGTTCGATACGATGATGTCACGGTTCGGTTCGGTACGTTTTAGATTATAGCAAAATGTAAAAACATTTCAACTTTTCAGAATGCCGCAAGCGCACCGCGGGTCATGTGACAAGAACTAACCAATCAGCTTAATCCTTTACCGTAACAACGTTGAAAGCTCAGCCAAGATGAAGGAACAGCTGATCATAGCTGTATATGGATTGCAATTTTGAAATAAATTTAGTAGCAGAGCTACTGCAAGCGATTTTTAGAGCTGCAAATCCATTTATCCTTTGCTGAAATTTCCGCGTCTCATGGAGAGAGCACTTCATTGTTGCTTAGCAAAGGCAGACGCCTCATGAGCGCTTCTGCCCGAGCGCTTTGGAAAGGATATGTGTTCACATATCGCGTTTTTAGGCGCGATATGTGAACGGCCCCGAAGGCTCGTTGCAAAATGTCTAATGCATTTAACAGACCAGAAATAGAAGATCCTCCAATAACCAACAGGTCTGGTGTTTGGTGTTTGGTTGCACTTTGGATTCCCTGTAAGCTATAATGGTGTACCGGTGTCTAAATTCTGCGGGAATAGTTTGTTGCGTGTATGTTTCTCCTTTTTTTCGTCTTTTCCCAGATACTGACACAATAATGTGATGTCGGCGTAAACCAGTTGACATGTTTCAAGTATTCCCGCGTTTTTTTTTTTTTTTTTTTTTAATTCCCGCTGGTGTACCCTATTGTCATGTAGCAGATGCGACATACCGTTGTTTTTTTCTATCCACCACTCTCTTGCCATCACCATTATAGCTTAAAGGGAATCCAAAGTGCACCCAAACACCAGACCTGTTGGTTATTGGAGGATCTTCTATTTCTGGTCTGTTAAACGCATTGGCCATTTTGCAACGAGCCTTCAGCGCGTACTGAGTGAGCGAGCGCCGGACTGAGTATCCTAACATAAACAATTAACTATAAGTTGGTGTTTTTTTCTTCTTCGGGAGTGTCAGGAGCGTTGCCTGTTACGTCGTTTGGGTTATTGGGCTACCTTGTTGAACGCATATCATTATATTTCTCTTTTTTTTTTTTCAAACATAATTAATTAGTCCAATGAACCGTTCGGTATACATAATGCGTACCGCGTACCAAACCGAAAGCCTCGTACCGAACGGTACAATACGAATACGCGTATCGTTACACCCCTAATAAACATACTTTATAAAAATAATTATTAAGGAAAATAGCCATGATATATGTAATGTTGTGCAAAATACCAATAATTATTTAATTTATTAAATATAATCATTGCAAAAAAACGTCTCAGGTTACAAATGTAACCTTGGTTCCCTGAGAACAGGGAACGAGACAATACGTCAACGACGCTATGGGGAACGCCTCAGGTGTGACAGGTGTCTGAAATCAAATATCAACTCACAG
Organism: Carassius gibelio; assembly: GCF_023724105.1. NCBI lineage: Eukaryota > Metazoa > Chordata > Actinopteri > Cypriniformes > Cyprinidae > Carassius > Carassius gibelio. The sequence continues at coordinate 7,779,513 of NC_068374.1, forward strand.
CAATCATGCTGACCGGCGACAGCCGTGAATCATCAGCTTGAATGATGAGCGTGCGACCTGGATATAAAAAGGGCGCCTTGAAACCATGACAATATCCTTTCGTCTGAAGGGACTGTTTGGCAGGCAGACCCTGAGGCATGGCTGGGAGACGTATTGTCTCGTTCCCTGTTCTCAGGGAACCAAGGTTACATTTGTAACCTGAGACGTTCCCTTTCGAAGGGAACTTCGACAATACGTCAACGACGCTATGGGGAACGAAATACCCACGCCACCATGCTAAAGGGAGTGCATGCCCAATGGCAGTGACAACTGTCAGAACCAGCATTCAGTGAACGCTAGAACCACTCACCCTCAGGTCACACAGGGCTGTCAGTGACAGCACTCCCTACGGTCATAGCCCAAGTTATATGATACCACAGAAAACCTCCATAAACATAGTTTAGTGAAAGGTCTACCTGGGCCTGCTCAAGGGCCTAGGACCACAACTTCAACTTCTTAGAAGGGGTCCCTTCTAGGGAATGTGGCTAGGGAACCCGAGGGAACCCCAGCCAGTCACTATTCAGGGGAATGTACCACCTGAAAAGCCACCAGGCAGGCCTGACCTGGTGTCACTACATAAGACACTACAGACTGGCCACTTCCTGTCTGTCCGAAGACAGAGCCTCTGGACACTTGCCTTTAGGAAGGCATCCAGCCCGAGGAACTGCGGAGCAGGCAGTGAACCACTCGGCCCGGATCTCAGAGACGGGATATCCTGGAGAGTATGACTCAGCGTAGTGCTTTACAACCCTTGCCAGCGAGGGGAGTTTCTCTACTCGATCCACGGATCTACCCAGTGTTTGTGTTTCAAAAACACTGAGGAGGCCTGTGAGGGCCTTAGGACTGATCTAACTGGGAGGCCTCATGAGAGGCCTACGACCGACGGACCAGACTCAGGAGACCACATACTCACATTGACCCTCAGTGAGGGGAGCATAAGATCTACCTGGTAGGCAACCAGGCTGTAGCAGGATAAAAAAGGTTCCAGGAGGGAACCCGTAGCAGAGAATAAAAACTTGAGCCGAGCCAGGGCGCAAACTCACCTCCAGTAGCTGCCTGATAAGGACTGCTAAACTGAAAGTAAGTGGCCACTAGCTTACGAAACCCAGCATCACCGTGAAACTACTCCCAGGGAGACCTGGAGAAGCCTACTACCTGACAACCACAGTATGTGGGAGCTCACTTTCAGAGAGACCTGGTGAAGCCTGCTATCTGATAACCACAATATGTGGGAGTTCACCTACAGAGAGGCCTAGAGAGGCCTACTACCTGTTACCAGATAACCACCTTAAGTGGAAACTGAAAGTCATTTGGAACTCAACTCCAGGGAGGCCTGGTGAGGCCTACCACCTGACAACCACAGTATGTGGGAGCTCAACTTCAGGGAGGCCTAGTGAGGCCTACTACCTGATAAACACAGTGCAGGAAAGCTTACTTTCAGGGAGGCCTGGAGAGGCCTACTACCTGAAAACCATAGCTGATAGTGAGCCAGACTGGCAGTCCAGTTGACTGTATTTGGGGCTTTGCCTTCAGGGAGGCCTTATGAGGCCTACTGCCTGACAGTTCAAAGAAGCGGGAATTCAACTCCAGGGAGGCCTGTGGGGCCTGCCACCTAGTAACCACAGTATGTGGGATTAAACCCTCAGGGAGGCCTAGTAAAGCCTACTACCTGACTACCACAAAATGTGGGAGCCCACCTTCAAGGAGGCCTGAAGAGGCCTACTACCTGAAACAGTCTAATCAGTTGGATGTAACTGCTGCTGGGGACTCGCCTAACAGGGAGGCCTGGGCGAGCCTGCTAGCTGATAGCGAGTCTATTCTGCTACTTTACCGAACACTGCTGGAACCATACTATTAAAAACTTTTCCTATAGTTTTGTCCAAGTGTATGTTCCACAATGTTGCGACCCACCTCAGAGGAGGCCTGTTAAGGCCTACTAATCAGCAGTGAGCCTTCTGCCCGAACTACCAGGGCCAACCATCGAAGGTGAGCTGGCCTAGGAGCCCTATTGGGGGCTATTCCGTCAAGGAGGCCTGCTGGGGCCTACTACCCAACTGCAGCCTTTGCGGCAGAAATCTGTTGCTACAGCATCCTGGTACCTAATCACATTGCCAGAGGCAGTGTACTCAGCAAATAGCAATACCCTTATAGCAGGGGAGTACAACATACGCCATTCTGCCTAGTGGAGGCCCCATTAGGGGCCTACCTACTAAATGCATAGGCATCAGCCCATGGCAATGCTCTGGCTTCAAAGGGAGCGGAGTTCAAAAACCGGAATGGAATGTAGTTTAGAACTCCCTGCTCAACCGGAGCCATCGTGGTGTGACGTAGATACATACAGAGCTGAGAATGGACTACTCAAAACTACCCTGAGTTAGCGGGGGAGTAACAACCATATGCCCCTGCAATGTTAGACAGGGAACAGGCCTGCAAGTGGCTCCAAAGGGTGACAGGGATTTGTCCTGCGCCCAGCCTAGGGGAGCGGGGGGGCTAAATTGCAAGCCAACCCACTTCAACCCATCGGTCGAGCGATTAGCCCAACGGGCTGAGTGGAGCCAGCTCTAGAGGCCCAAAAACATCTCTGTTCGGCAGGGTCTGACAAACTCTCACTTCGCAGAGCGAAAGATGGCCTAACCCTGCCAGACTGATCCTACCTCAGCTACCACCCTGCATTACTCTGTCACCCCTGAATGCAGAGAAAGGGGCGGGCCTTGGCCAACAACTCCCATTTAAGGGAGGAGGCTGAAATCAAGGGGAGGAAGCCTAACACATAATGAATGTGGCAGCTATACTTAGCAACACACCTCCAACATCCCTAGCATAGCCTAGGCCAGCTACAGAGGCGGCCCGGATGAGGGCCGACCTACAAGCATAGATCTACCTGAGGGCTCGGAGGAGCCACAGCCTACTTGATTGAGAGGCCGTGAAAACACTCAACCTACTGAAACCCAACAGAGCTCAGGGGAGCGAGTACTCAGGATACCAATGTCACAAACCGATAGGCAGGACATCTATCTGAAGATCTATCTGAAGCGCCAGCGTCAGTCTAAACCTAAAGCAAAAAAGTTTTTTTTTTTTTTTTTTTTTTCTAGGAAGACCAACTACTCTACCCTCTGGGTGGCTAATAGCCCTGAGGCTAACAGAAATGAGCGGTGGCCCACCACGCATATAAAATGTTATGACAGGAAGGCCATCACATACTCAGCACAGAAGCCAAATCTTCTTTGAGCTTCTTCCTAATTCGTTCTAGCCACCAACTGGGGGAGGCTTCAGGGCCCTAAAGTCCATACTTTAATTGCTCCTCTAAGAATGACCCCCTAGGTCTATACAGGGAACAGGGTCTGTAGAGAAATACAATCAGTGTTAGTTATACACACAGAATTTTACAAACCAAAAGTTCACCTGCGGCGTGCAGAGTGAAGACTCGCCAGAGAGTTCTCAATGAATCTGGGGTCCACCACTTTTACATGCCTAAAAGAGGCGCTCACATCAACCAGTTGCTACGGCGGCCCACCAGAACATAGTTCTCATCATAAGGCCCATCCCCAGGGCTGGTGTAACGTAAACGCCTGGGGAGTCAAGAAGAGGGAGAGGGCTGGTAGAAAAAGCCCTCCAGGGAGATCAGACCCTACTTCCGCTGAGCGTTGCAGCGCTTGTGCTGAATGACCTCCCTTAAGTCCCTCTTTTTGCGGGAGGCTCGCCTCCTCTGTGTCCTACTCCTCCATGGAGGGGGGGCACGAGAGGCGACACTAGACCTCTGGTCCTGCCTACGGTCCTCAGACCAAGACGGACCAGGTCCTCCCGCCTGCCTGGGCTGGGGCCCGGATCTCAGCGGTATACAGGTCTTAAATGCAGCCGAGCGCGCCTTCGCCTCCCTAAACTTCCCAACCACCGCCTCAACGGAGGTGCCAAAAAGTTTAGCAGGCGAAACCGGTGAATCAAGGAGAAGGGACTTTTCTTTCTCCCCGATATCAGCCAAGTTGAGCCACAGATGCCTCTCTGTGGCCACCATCGCCGCCATCGATCGGCCGATCGCGGCAGCAGTCTGTTTAGTGGCCCGGAGGGACAAATCTGTGGTCCGGCGCAACTCAGCGACCGCCTCAGGGGACAGCCCTGCCCCCTGGTTGAGATCCTGCAGCAGGTCAGCTTGGTAGGCTTGGAGCACTGCCATGGTATGAAGGGCAGCACCAGCCTGACCTGCTGCCGTGTACGCTCTGCCATTCAAGCGAGCCGTGGTTTTAAGGGGCTTGGATGGCAGAGTCGGAGCTTTTAGTGTCGACACCCGCCCAGAAACGAGATAGTTCGCAAACGTCTCGTCAACGGGCGGCATGGACACATAACCGTACTCACCGATCCCCTCAACATCAGCGAAGTTACCCTGCTGATGTCGATGAATACGGGCAGAGTACGGTTTCTTCCATGCCCTCTCGATCTCTGAATGGAGATCAGGAAGGAATGGAAGGCTCTGCTGAGCTGGTGGTCTATGTTCAGGGAGAAACCAATCATCCAAACGACCGCGAACGATCTCTCCCTGAGCGCGCCGCCATGGCAACTGAAGTTTGTCAGTGGCGCGCTCCATAACTTCCACCAACTCTGCGTACACGGGGCAGGATGGCTGACGAGGTTGAGGATCTAAATCATCCTCCTCAGCCATCTCTTGCCCGGCCCGAAGAGCACTCGCTGCAGTATTAGTAGGAGAAAAGTCTCCGTCATCCCCCTGCAGCTCACTCTCGTCAGCCGATGACGCGTCCGAGAGGTTAACGCCCCCCTCGAGACTGTCAGCGAGCTCCATCTGGGAGCCCCATGAAGCGCGTCGCCGCTCTGCCTCGGCACGAGCGGGACCCGATCCGCGAGGACCAGACGCTGAACTCTCTTCCCTCGAGAAGAGAGCCAGACGAGAGCGGAGCGTTCTCATGGGAAAACGCTCACAATTTGCACAGGACGCTCCCTCAAGAGCATCCCGTGCGTGCTCTTCACCCAAACAGTACACACACATCTCGTGAGTGTCACCCGGCGACAAATATCTTGGGCACGGGTCAGCACATTTCACGAAATTTTTAGGACTTGCCTTAGATGTGCGTTTCATTTTCGCTGTAAGCAGACGTTTAAATCAGACAAAACAGTCCCTGAAGACGAAAAGGATATTGTCATGGTTTCAAGGCGCCCTTTTTATATCCAGGTCGCACGCTCATCATTCAAGCTGATGATTCACGGCTGTCGCCGGTCAGCATGATTGCTGTGAGTTGATATTTGATTTCAGACACCTGTCACACCTGAGGCGTTCCCCATAGCGTCGTTGACGTATTGTCGAAGTTCCCTTCGAAAGGGAAGCTCCCCTTCTTAGTCACCCGTGACCAAACACTTGGTTTTGAAGTGACAGATGGGCCACTCTGGAATCCATCCTGGACACACTGCTCCACAGCAACTAAAATCATACCCACATGACTACACACCTCTCCATTGCTGCACAGATCCAGATAGACATTTTATTTAAATGGGTTATCTAAATGCTACTTTAAAACGTAACGTTAGCTGTATTGTTTAGTTAGACAACCATACTTACCCTGTCATGCAGGTACAATGCCCACTCTGGACTTCGCTAGACTTCCTCACAACGATCCAGGCGGAGTAGCTCTTTGAAAGCGTCTGACCCGCTTCAATTTCCCCGTAAACATCACAGGTATTTCCATTCGTATAGGTTAGAATCCGTTTAACTTTTCCGGAATGAAAATGGTTATACGCATCCAAGCTGCGATATGCCTTGAACGCCTCCCTTGTATATACACATTCCTTCTCGACTAGGTATTCAAAGATGTGTACCTGACTGACCTCCGGTAAATCAGATAGGTCTGCAGAAAAACATTCTTGCCTCAAAATTTTTTTGAACGGGTCTGGTAGTGTAACTTTGTCGCATTTAAGTTTGTCAAATAATGGTTCTTTTCATCTACTGGTAACCCCAAATAATAATGACTAGACATAGTTTTACCTACTTGCTACCTAATTTAATTGCTATATATTTAGCTTATTATTAGAAATCTACTCTAGATGGAGTTTGCTGTTGTTTTTGTTATTTGCGGAACTCTACCGGAAGTTAAGTTAGGTCCACAAAGCCGCGCATGCGCAGTAACGTTTGTTTATGTTGTTGCCGTTGAAACCGTCTATAACTTTTAATATTTTTGAGCATTATCAAAGCCCAGAGGGTTTTCTTTCCAAAGACACCAAAATTATGTGTGTAACACACTGAAGTAGGAAACTTACAATTTTAAGTTAGGTAGAGCACTTTCAGCCCATAATGGAGTGTTAAAGAGGTGTCTGAACTTGCAAGCACGATGTCAGACACTGTAATATGCTCTGGTCCCCTCCCTGCTTACCGTGGTGATGAGATACACAGCAGTGTAAGGGAAAATTCCCAGTAGTGAGAGAAAAAAAGTCAAAACAACATTTTATACCGTATTTTTCGGACTATAAGTCGCACCTGAGTATAAGTCGCATTAGTCCAAAAATGAGGAAAAAAACAAATATAAATATAAGGACTATAAGTCTCATTTATTAAGAACCAAGAACCAAAAGAAAACATTACCGTCTACAGATGCGAGAGGGCGCTCTATTTTCTCAGTTTACAATAGACTACAGGAGCACTGAGCAACATAAAGTGCCCTTTCATGGCTGAAGATGGTAATGATGTTTTCCCTTGGTTCATTTCTCTCGGTTCATGTCAAATTAATTTCAATAAATAAGTCGCACCCGACTATAAGTCACAGGACTAGCCAAACTATTTATAGTCCGGAAAATACGGAATATATATATATATATATATATATATATATATATATATATATATATATATATATAGATTGATTGTGTGCGTGTGTAATGATGAGACAGAGACGTTCGGATACATGTGCAGAACTTTGATGAGAATGGTCAGACAGTCAATGATCAGTAACGGAAAACACAAGGAAGGAAGGAAAACACAAGGAAAACGCTCGGAAATGTCAGACTGGCTAAACAAGACTTCGCAGTGAGTGAGAGTGAGTGTGCTGCTTATATGTATGTGTGTAAATGAGGTGCAGGTGTGGCAAGGAAATTGGCTGATGAATGAGGTGCATGTGTGGCAGGGTGATTGTGATGCAGTGATTTACGGGTAATGTAGTTTGGGTGTGGTGCAACAGTATGAGAGGTGCTAGTGTCCAAGTGACATCTGGTGGTTGATGGGTGGAATGGTCTTGAGTGGAGTGCCCTCTACTAAAGCTCATGGGCACTCCATCTAATGTTCGTGACATAGCCCCCCCCCCCCCCCCAAAGGAGCGGCTTCCAGACGCTCAAAACAATCTAAGAGGGCGGTGGAGCGGAAGCGGAACAGGGGGAGGGATGGAGGGCCAGGTCCATGAGGAAGTGCAGTGGTCGGGGACCGGGGCAGAGCAGGCGGAAATGGAGCCCTTCCTGGGCCTAACTCGGGAAAACAGGAGCCCCTCCTGGGCCTGACATAGGAAACAGGGGCCCACCGTGGGTTTAACTCGGGACAGGGCTTACCTCGGGAACAGGAGCCTGCCATGGGCCTAACTCGGGAACAAGGGTCCACCAAAGCAGAGCAGGTGGCGTGGGAGCCCACCAGAATAGAGCAGGTGGAGCTGGAGCCCACCAGGGAGGAGTAGAGGACCACCACAGCCGAGAAGATGGGACAGAAGCCCACCAGGGCAAAGCAGAGGACCACCACAGCTGAGAAGACGGGACAGAAGCCCACCAGGGCGTTGCAGAGGACCACCACAGCCGAGCAGACGACACAGAAGCCCACCAGGGCGGTGCAGAGGACCACCACAGTGGAGTCGATGGCACAGGAGAGTAAGTCTCCTCTGGTAGGACTGAAACAGAGAACATTAACAGGTTAATAGCGGCCTCCGTGGCCGTGATGAGATGGTAGCCGGCCTCCGTGGCCATGACAGGACAGACAGAGAGTTGGTGTATGGTCTCCGTAGCCCTGACCGGAATGAATGACAGCTCATTGACGGCCTCCCTGGTCGTGACAGGATAAGACGAGAGCTCTGAGATGTGACGAGGCTCTGGGAGTTCGGCTGAGGTGTGACGAGGCTCTGGTAGATCTGTGGTGACTTGACTGGGTTCATGAAGATCAACTATGACTTGACTTAGTTCACGGAGGTAAATGGTGACTTGACTTTGCTCATGAAGATCATTGATGACTTGACTTTGCTCATGAAAATCGTTGGTGACTTGACTTGGTTCCTGAGGATCAACTGTGACTTGACTTAGTTCACGGAGGTTAATGGTGACTTGACTTTGCTCATGAAGATCATTGGTGACCTGAATTTAATCATGAAGATCATTGGTGACTTGACTTTGGTCATGAAGATCACTGGTGACTTGACTTGGTTCCTGAGGATCAACTGTGACTTGACTTGTTTCCTGAGGATCAACTGTGACTTGACTTAGTTCACGGAGGTAAAGGGTGACTTGACTTTGCTCATGAAGATCATTGGTGACTTGACTTTGCTCATGAAGATCATTGGTGACTTGACTTGGTTCCTGAGGATCAAATGTGATCATGAAGTTTAACTGTTGTTTTACTTGACCTTTTGGGTGTTAGAGGTGACTTGACCTGTCTCTGGATGGTCAACGGGTACCTGACTAGACACCGGAAAATCAACAGGGACCTGATCAACAGTGACCTGACTTGACTCTGGAAAGTCGACGGGGACCTGATCAACGGTGACCTGACTAGGTTCTGTGAAATCAACGGGGACCTGATCAACGGGGACCTGATTAACGGTGACCTGACTAAGTTCTGTGAAATCAATGGGGACCTGATCAACAGGGACCTGACTAGGTTCTGTGAAATCAACAGGGACCTGATCAACGGTGACCTGACTAAGTTCTTAGAGTTACAAATGATCTGCTCTTATCATCTGATCGTGGGTGTATCTCTCTATTAGTTTTATTGGATCTTAGTGCTGCGTTTGACACAATTGACCACAACATTCTTTTGCATAGACTTGAACACTTTGTTGGCATCAGTGGAAGTGCATTAGCATGGTTTAAATCGTACTTATATGACCGCCATCAGTTCGTAGCAGTGAATGAAGATGTATCATATTGATCACAAGTGCAGTATGGAGTACCTCAAGGCTCAGTTCTAGGGCCGCTACTCTTCACGCTTTATATGTTACCCTTGGGAGATATCATCAGGAAACATGGTGTTAGCTTTCACTGTTATGCTGATGATACGCAGCTTTATATTTCCTCGCAGCCCGGTGAAACACACCAATTTGAAAAACTAATGGAATGCATAGTCGATATAAAAAATTGGATGACGAGTAATTTCTTACTGCTAAATTCAGAAAAAACAGAGGTGTTAATCATAGGGCCTAAAAACTCTACTTGTAATAACCTAGAACACTGTCTAAGACTTGATGGTTGCTCTGTCAATTCTTCGTCATCAGTTAGGAACCTAGGTGTGCTACTTGATCGCAATCTTTCCTTAGAAAGCCACGTTTCTAGCATTTGTAAAACTGCATTTTTCCATCTCAAAAATATATCTAAATTACAGCCTATGCTCTCAATGTCAAATGCAGAAATGTTAATCCATGCATTTATGACTTCAAGGTTAGACTACTGTAATGCTTTATTGGGTGGTTGTTCTGCACGCTTGGTAAACAAACTACAGCTAGTCCAAAATGCAGCAGCAAGAGTTCTTACTAGAACCAGGAAGTATGACCATATTAGCCCGGTCCTGTCCACACTGCACTGGCTCCCTATCAAACATCGTATAGATTTTAAAATATTGCTTATTACTTATAAAGCCCTGAATGGTTTAGCACCTCAGTATTTGAATGAGCTCCTTTTACATTATACTCCTCTACGTCCGCTACGTTCTCAAAACTCAGGCAATTTGATAATACCTAGAATATCAAAATCAACTGCGGGCGGCAGATCCTTTTCCTATTTGGCGCCTAAACTCTGGAATAACCTACCTAACATTGTTCGGGAGGCAGACACACTCTTGCAGTTTAAATCTAGATTAAAGACCCATCTCTTTAACCTGGCATACACATAACATACTAATATGCTTTTAATATCCAAATCCGTTAAAGGATTTTTAGGCTGCATTAATTAGGTAAACTGGAACCGGAACACTTCACATAACACCGTACTTTCTACATCATTAGAAGAATGGCATCTACGCTAATATTTGTCTGTTTCTCTCTTGTTCCGAGGTCACCGTGGCCACCAGATCCAGTCTGTGTCCAGATCAGAGGGTCACTGCAGTCACCCGGATCCAGTACGTATCCAGACCAGATGGTGGATCAGCACCTAGAAAGGACCTCTACTGCCCTGAAAGACAGCGGAGACCAGGACAACTAGAGCCCAGATACAGATCCCCTGTAAAGACCTTGTCTCAGAGGAGCACCAGGATAAGACCACAGGAAACAGATGATTCTTCTGCACAATCTGACTTTGCTGCAGCCTGGAATTGAACTACTGGTTTCGTCTGGTCAGAGGAGAACTGGCCCCCCAACTGAGCCTGGTTTCTCCCAAGGTTTTTTTCTCCATTCTGTCACCGATGGAGTTTCGGTTCCTTGCCGCTGTCGCCTCTGGCTTGCTTAGTTGGGGTCACTTCATCTACAGCGATATCGTTGACTTGATTGCAAATTAAAACAGACACTATTTCAACTGAACAGAGATGACATCAATGAATTCAATGATGAACTGCCTTTAACTATCATTTTGCATTATTGAGACACTGTTTTCCAAATGAATGTTGTTCAGTGCTTTGGCGCAATGTATTTTGTTTAAAGCACTATATAAATAAAGGTGATTGATTGATTGATTGATTCTGTGAAATCAACGGGGACCTGATCAACGGTGACCTGACTAGGTTCCTGAGGATCAAATGTGACTTGTCTTGGCTCATGAAGTTTAACTGTTGTTTTACTTGACTCTTGGGTGTTAGAGGTGACTTGACCTGTCTCTGGACGGTCAGGGGTGACTTGACCCATCTCTGAATGGTCAACGGGTACCTGACTAGACACCGGAAAATCAACAGGGACCTGATCAACAGTGACCTGACTTGACTCTGGAAAGTCGACGGGGGCCTGATCAACGGTGACCTGGCTAGGTTCTGGGAAATCAACGGGGACCTGATCAACGGTGACCTTACTTGACTCTGGAAAGTCGACGGTGACTAGCCCTGGCTCTGGAGGGTCATCGGTGACTAGCCCTGGCTCTGGAGGGACAATGGTGACTGGCCCTGGCTCTGGAGGGTCATCGGTGACTAGCCCTGGCTCTGGAGGGTCCACGAACACCTGACTCAACTCTGGAGGGTCCACGAGCACTTGACTCGACTCTGGAAAGTCCACGGGCACTGCCTGTAGAGACGTGAAATGCCTCGGCTTCGGGCACCGCGTCTGGAACGGCCTCGGGCACCGCCTCGGTACCGGCCTCGGGCACCGCCTCGGGAATGAACTCCGCGCTTTGAGGAACGGTAGACGCCCGTCTCCTCCTCCTCCACCCTCTATGGTGGCGAGTCGGTGGCACTGTGGCGGCCATCTGGTGCTGTTGCTCTGAGCTGGCGGCCATCTTGTGCTGTGGCGCTGGGCTGGCGGCCATATTGTGCAGCGGCGCTGGGATGGCAGCCATCTTGTGCAGTGGTTTTGGGGCTTTAAAGTCCTCTGCCTCTCCCACAGTGAAAGGAGAACCACATAACAAGAGCGAAAAGTCTATTATATCCCTTAAGCTGCAATTAAACTCCCCTCTAGGTAACCATGATTTTACTGGTTCATTGAGTCCAAAATGGAATAAATCCTTAAACAAGACTTCATCGTCTAGAGGAACTCGATATACCAATTCACAGAACTGTTGAACATAGTCCTTAATAGATCGATCTCCTTGCTTTAGATTTAACAGCAGGTCAACTGGATCTGTGGTTAGGCTGGATTGGTGATATGCCGACATTGAAACAGGAACCGATACCTCAGTGACAAGGGGATACTGGGCTGCTGGATCCTGGTATGGCGAAGTCTTCTGTAATGATGAGACAGAGACGTTCGGATCCATGTGCAGAACTTTAATGATGAGAATGATCAGTAACGGCGTCAGGTATGTAGGGATAATCAGAATTGATAACAGAAACAAGCAGATGTCGGGGGCAGGCAGCAGAGAATCAGAGTCGGTATAAACAATCCAAAGGTCAAGTACAGAAGGAAAACGCTCGGAAATGTCAGACTGGCTAAACAAGACTTTGCAGTGAGTGAGCTGCTTATATGTGTGTGTAAATGTTAAAAAAACATAAACATAAAAGTTATTCAGCCAATAAAGTGTAGGCCTGTGTATTTCAAAATTGTGAATAGTACTATATAAATTACAAAGGTTTAATTGGCATTTTTATTTCAAACGACTTTACACTTTACAAATTACTTTACACCAAAAAGTAATGCATTACTGTTAAAAGTAACTTTAGTTACTTTTTTAAAGACCTTTCTTTAATGTTCCCATTAATGGGCTTTTATGCATTATGGTCTATACAAACACAAAGTAAAACAGAAAGTAATTTTTAAACACTATTTTGATTTAGTCAGACCAGCACAAACTGAATATTGTTTATCATAAGGATTTCTGAAATAAAAAACAAAACACCTGAATAATATATTCAGGATCAAATACTAAAGTGTGTATATATATATATATATATATATATATATATATATATATATATGCTGTTTAAAAATGAAATCTATGTTATCATGCTAAGGGGCTAACTGAAAGCCAGTGACTCCACAGTAGAGACAGACTGCATGTTTTCAACAATGTTTCACCTGTATGAGAAAAACATACAGAGAATCACTTAAGACACTTTGCTGTAGACCCATTCCACATAATAATATTCATTAAAACTGTATGTTAACACGTAGGAGCTGGCTGCATGAATCCGTGAGTAGGCTACAGTTTACAAATCCATGGGAACGGAATGCGAAAGTGTGCGCGCAGATTATGAATTTGTGGGTACAGATTCAAAAACTGAGGGTATGGTTTACAAAATCTGAGCACACGGATTGGAAATTCGTGGGCTAGGATAGGACATTCAAACCAGAAAGACACAGCTTACATTTGACTAAAAGGTTTTTGTCTTTATGCTCAACTAAAGAGAAATAATGAGCATATTTCCACTTTGAGAAACTCGTTTTGCTCTCACCTTGATTCGCCATGACTGCCGCACATACTTGAATAAACGGAAACATGTCCACAGTGCGTCTTCGAGTTTACAGTGGTTGGCATCCACCAATCCTACAATGCGTCGCTGCCACAAAATTTATTATTTTTTTAAAAGTAACGGACAATGCACCATATGGCAATGGCAACAGAGTTAATTAATTTAAAAAGTAATGTGTTACAGTATTAGTTACTGTCAAAAGTAACTGCGTTACAGTAACGAGTTACTAATAATGCGTTACTGCCCAACACTGCTCGTAACTGCGGGTGACTGCAGACACCCGCTCATTTTGGATCAACCAGCACATCACTGACTCCTTCAACATCATTGAAATGTTGCCTAGTAGTCATATTGACAGTTAAATTGCAGATTCTAGCTGACCCTCTGATGTCACATGGACTACTTTGATGATGTTTTTCTTACCTTTCTGGACATGGACAGTATACCGTACACACAGTTTCAATGGAGGGACTGAGAGCTCTCGGACTAAATCTAAAATATCTTAAACTGTGTTCTGAAGATAAACGGAGGTTTTACGGGTTTGGAACAAAATGAGGGGTTATTAATGACACAATTTTGCTATTTGGGTGAACTAACCCTTTAAGACCAAGGGTTAACGTGGCCTTATAATGGCATTTCAAGGTTGCTAATATTGTGTTATGAGTTTCTTAAAACAGGTTTACATCATGGACTGTAAAAAAATATGGATGTAGTGTCGGTGACGTCACCCATAGACTCTTCAATAGCGTTTTGAAGCCTAAAGTATGCAGAGCGGGCAGTCGCCATCTTGGCAGCGTGTCATCGCGCGACTCTCCCGGATAATGGAAATGGGCAAAAAGGCGGGAGCTGATTGCTGAAGCTACCCCCACCTAGCGCGACGGCATTGTCAGCAGCGGCAATCCACCTGTCACTCAAGTGGCCATATCCTTAATTATGCAGAACTTTAAGGCTTAATATAATTTAAACGGATGAGTTATAAAAAAATTCATCCCCCTCACAGTTGTCATAAAGGGCAAAATTAGCAGTATAGACCAAAATCATTTTTTGAACCAGGCTGTAAACATGTTTTTTTCTGCTGTAAAGTTGGGCATTTTAACATGGGGAGTCTATGGGACTGACTCCCTTTTGCAGCCAGCCTCAAGCAGCCAGTCGATGAATTGCAGTTTTAGTTACTTCCTTATTGGCTTCACGAGAGAGAGAGAGAGAGAGAGAGGTTGCCGCTCGGTTTACATGCATGCAAGGTGAAAAAAAAACACTTTAATTTTCAAAAAAAAAAATAATTTGACCTAATTTCTAGATGATTCGTAAATGACTTGTGCGAAGCAGTTCAAGGAATCAGTCTCTCTAAACCTCTCATTTCCATGAGCACTGCTGTGATTGGTCAGATGGCACAGTCCTTTGTGATTAGTCCAGAGTCGTAGAGATTGCCATGATCAAATGAAAACCTTGGAGACGTGTCAAAACAAAGTAAAAATAGTATTGATTGTACCTCAGCAATTCGAGCTAGAGTCTGATGATGAAATGGTTGAATTGGCTCAACCAGAGACTGATTCACAAGCACGACTGGAGCAGGACGTTTCTCAGTGGTAAGTGTCAAGTGTTAACAAGTTTGTGTTATTTAAATGATGTGATAAAACAAATTCACTCTTAAAGCGTCTTCTCAACATGATGTTTACCACACTGAAATTTGAGTGTGTTTGTGAGCAGTCAAGTTGGCTTCGCAGACATTATGCAAATGTGTTACTTTGTGACATGAAACCATAACAGAAAAAGATTTGAATTTCTGATGACTGGTTTAGGCGATTGCAAGCAGAGGACAACTTTATCTATCATGCACAGTCAACTTCACATCTTTACAGATAGTTTATGTTCACATACAGCTACATGACACACTGCATGAAAGGTAATATTCATGCAATATTCATCCAAATATGAAAAACTGACGTTTGTTTCATTGCTTTCAGCTTGAAATGGGAAATATAATAAACAAGGAAACCAAAACGAAATAATGGATCAAATTTATGTTGTCTAAATTTTTCTTTATTTGTTGTAGTAGGTCTAACTATTTCCCACGGTGGCGTCCTGCTTGCTTTGCGCATGCGCTGTGGATAGTTTCAAAGGAGTAGGTCGCCCATCTCACGAAGCACAAAGTTCCTTCATGTTTTCTCAGCACTATATCATAGAAAATACGAGGTTTTAGAAGTAAAAGGCGGGGCAACATTTAAAATATTTCAAAGTTAAAGTTCATGCAAACAGATTTTAATAGAAGTTTCAGTCAAATATTTATGTTTTATGCCTATAACAAAACCCAATGTTAAAACAGAGCGCAAACAATTATATCTGGAACATTATGCACTGTAGACTAACCAATATGCGCTCACTTCCGTGTATTCATCGCGGGGATAAAGAACACGTTTTTTTTAAACAATCACAGGCATAGTTACAGTATGTCCAATAATAATACAACACGCTCTAATAAAAATCAGAGATGGTTTAAATGTCCTTTGAAATCACGCTAACCACTTGTTTTGGTATGTGGGGCATTTTAAGTAGATCATTAATTAAAACATTCATATTAGCAGATTATTTTATTATTAATGAGATCAACAAAAGCAATCAAAACGATATATAGCCTATCTATCTATCTATCTATCTATCTATATATATATATATATATATATATAGAGAGAGAGAGAGAGAGAGAGAGGTTAAATAATATCGTATTTCGGATTTGGTTTTAGGACAGCTTGATTTAAGGATTTGATCCACTTCAAATGTTGACTACTGTATACACACACACACACACACACACAAAGAAAACAAGTATTTAGAATATAAATATTTAGAATATATAAAGAAAGTGTTTTTTTTTTATGAAAATAAAGTAGCCTAGATAGAAAACGAACAGAGAGCAGGTAGATGGTCAAGAGTTCTCTTTATTTAAATGCAAAAATGTAAACAAATATGTACAGAATTATTTGAAGTTATATATTTACATTATTTTTACAGTTACATTGTGTGACATAGGTAAGTAGTAGTTTTCAGATGTGAATGGGTGGGGGGTATTTTCTTGACGTCATCAAACCAAAGTCACAGTAAGCGTATAGACTATAGAGTGATGTATCATTCCTGAATCCTGATATGAATCAGTCTTTGAAAGACCTATTATTATAGACAATTCTGTGACAAATTATTAAACACAGACACTTGAATTCATTCCTGAAAGAATCTGAATCTTGAACGAATAGATTGAATAAAAGGCTTCTTTATTAACACAGTGACTTACCGACACCTGGTGGAGATATTATTTTCATAAGTATCATAAAGTAGGCCTATCATTTCATTTTGTCATTGCATATTTCTGTGTTAAAAATGTTGTATTAAACATTAATCTCATTTCATTATACAGTTGTAATTGCTATGTAAAGGCATGTACAGCCGCCTGATCAGCATTATACTGTAAACAGGCCTAATACATCTAAAATCAACTTCAGACGCAGCTATCTCTGAAGGCTTAATTAATACTGATTTAATTATTTCATTTATTCCAATTTAACATTATCATTTAAGAATTTAACATTAAGGATGACATAAATACAAACCCGATTCCAAAAAAGTTGGGACACTGTACAAATTGTGAGTGAAAAAGGAATGGAATAATTTACAAATCTGATAAACTTATATTTTATTCACAGTAGAATATTGATAATATATCAAATGTTGAAAGTCAGACATTTTGAAATGTCATGCCCTATATTGGCTCACTTTGGTTTCATGAGAGCTACACATTCCAAAAAAGTTGGGAAAGGAAGCAATAAAAGGCCAGTAAAAGTTAAATGGACCAATTTGCAACTTATTAGGTCAATTGGCAACATGATTGGGTATAAAAAGAGCCTCTCAGTGTCTCTCAGAAGTCAAGATGGGCAGAGGATCACCAATTCCCCCAACGCTGCGGTGAAAAATAGTGGTGCAATATCAGAAAGGAGTTTCTCAGAGAAAAATTGCAAAGAGTTTGAAGTTATCATCATCTACAGTGCATGATATCATCCAAAGATTCAGAGAATCTGGAACAATCTCTGTGTGTAAGGGTCAAGGCCAGAAAACCCTACTGGATGACCGTGATCTTCGGGCCCTTAGACGGCTCTGCATCACATACAGGAATACTACTGTAATGGAAATCACAACATGCGCTCAGAAATATTTCCAGAAAACATTGTTGGTGAACACAATCCACCGTGCCATTCACCGCAGCCGGCTAAAGGTCTATTGGTCAAAAAAGAAGCCATATCTAAACATGATCCAGAAGCGCAGGTGTTTTCTCTGGGCCAAAGCTCATTTACAAGGACAACCCAAGTTGTTATCAGCGCTCAGTTCAGAAGCCTGCATCTCTGATGGTATGGGGTCGCATGAGTGTGTGTGGCATGGACAGCTTACACATCTGGAAAGGCACCATCAATGCTGAAAGGTTTTATCCAAGTTCTAGAACAACATATGCTCCCATCCAGACGTCGTCTCTTTCAGGGAAGACCTTGCATTTTCTAACATGACAATGCCAGACCACATACTGCATCATTTACAACATCATGGCTGCGTAGAAGAAGGATCCGGGTACTGAAATGGCCAGCCTGCAGTCCAGATCTTTTTTGTCGCATCATAAAGAGGAAGACCTAATTGAGCAACTAAAAGCCTGTATTAGACAAGAATTGGACAATATTCATATTCCTAAACTTGACCAACTTGTCTCCTCAGTCCCCAGACGTTTGCAGACTGTTATAAAAAGAAGAGGGGATGTCAACTTATTTTTCCCTTAAATTGATAACCTTTTCTCAGTTTAAACATTTGATATGCATTCTATGTTGTATTCTGAATTTTTTTTTTTTTAATTTGAAACTTCCACATCATTGCATTCTGTTTTTATTCACAATGTCACAATTTTTTTGGAATCGGGTTTTATATTTAGGCCTAATAAGACATTCTGTTTAAATGGTTAATAAAAATGATTTGTGATAGAAAATGACACTGATAGAATAATTTCTGGTGAGTGCAGGTTTGAAGTAAATGAATTTCATTTTTCAGATTTCAAAATTAAATAAAAAAAGATTGGGATGAAACCCTGATTTTATGCTGATTCTTCACAAAAACGACAGTAGTCTTTAGGCTATTCATTTATTTTATGTGAGAATTAAGAATAAAAAAATTAGGTTTAGACATAACACAAGGAATAAATTAATTTGTTTTATTTGTACAGATTGCAATGTAACTGTAAAATAATGTAAATATTTAACTTCGTAGTTCTGTGCATACAGTATTTGTTAACATGTGCACTAGAACTGTTTGTAAGTGTGTATTGCTACTAGAACTTAAATTTCAGAGTACATCTGTGCAATAAAGGTGTTCTATTCTATAAATTCAGTATAATAAAAGGGTGTAATATATTTAACTGATACAGTAATTGTCAGGTAGAATACTATTACAAACATTATTACAGTATGTCAACCATTGCCTTTTTAATTACATTGTTACCTTTCAAATTGTTATATTGTAAACCTAAATATGTATAACATGCAGTGCATGCATCTTCAAGAAACATCTAAAAACACATCTCTTTCAACTTTGATATATATATATATATATATAGAGAGAGAGAGAGAGAGAGAGAGAGAGAGAGATAGATAGTATTTAATAATTAATGATCTACTTAAAATGCCCCACATACCAAAACAAGTGGTTAGCGTGATTTCAAAGGACATTTAAACCATTCTCAGATTTTTATTATAGCGTGTTGTATTATTATTGGACATACTGTAACTATGCCTGTGATTGTTTAAAAAAAACGTGTTCTTTATCCCCGCGATGAATACACGGAAGTGAGCGCATATTGGTTAGTCTACAGTGCATAATGTTCCAGATATAATTGTTTGCGCTCTGTTTTAACATTGGGTTTTGTTATAGGCATAAAACATAAATATTTGACTGAAACTTCTATTAAAATCTGTTTGCATGACCTTGCTCTTTTACTTCTAAAACCTCGTATTTTCTATACGTGTTGGGCGACCTACTCCTTTGAAACTATCCACAGCGCATGCGCAAAGCAAGCAGGACGCCACCGTGGGAAATAGTTAGACCTACTACAACATATACAACATATAAAGAAAAATTGAGACAACGTAAATTTGATCCATTATTTTGTTTTGGTTTCCTTGTTTATTATATTTCCCGTTTTGAGCTGAAAGCAAAGAAACAAACGTCAGTTTTTCATATTTGGTTCATACAGAAAAACAGAAAAACAAAATATTGATTTGTTATTTCGTTTATGGTTTGCCAGATTAAATGGAATAATTGAATAATCGGATGATACACGGACCGTTGAGACCTATACTGTTTATTATTGTATGTAACTTGTTTGCAGCACAACATTTGTTTTAATATTTATTATTCTTATACTTTAATACAATATAATTTGTATAGTTATTTAATATGTGTGTGCAGACACCATAAAATTTATTTGACAAGAAATATAAAAATAAAAAAATAGTTTAGAATTTATTTTTGGATATGTCATTGAATTCACAACTAAGAGATAAACTAAATAGTACTGTACTGAGTACTACACTGAGTAATACAATGAATGGAGGTTAAATAAAAAAATAATAACGTAAAAAAAAGTTATCGTAAAAAAAAAAAGATAAGTTATTGTAAATCATTTGTGTATGGACTTAATACTGACGATATATAAAAAGGACAATTAGGTGCTATAGTGTCCTTTAAGTGAACTGATTTTGTGTGATGTACGCCTGACATTTACACCCTGTTGCACTTCTGGGTCTTGAAATTATCTGCAGTGCTATTCCTGTGGGAACTCTTCAATTTCTACACCTCCCAGACCATCAACTGGCATTTTCCATTGCTTGGCCAAATTATGCAATACAAAGCATGCTGCTATCACATTTGTGCTTTCTCGCTCCACTGCCATTCTTAACAAAGCACATTTGGGGTGTATTCAAAACGTGTACTTTATCTGAAATATTAGCCTGTCTAAACTGACATAATAATCAATGAAACAAATTCAAATGCGGTGCTGCGACCACCTCTTTTTTAATACCCCAATACTACTTTCCACTGTTATTCGTGTTTTGGTATGTGCAGAATTGAATTGATTGAGTACAAAACATGGATACCACCAGTGTGGAGAATAACCAGCAAGCAATTTTCAGTTTTTAAATACGTCTAATAGCTGTCCAAACACAGCCCAGATGTCTAGGCTAGAGGCTAAATTTGGGCTGTCAGTGAAAATTTTATAGATGTCTGATCATAGCCCAAGAATAGACTAGTCATCAATTGGACTCCTATTAATAACTGCATATACATCTAATAGACAACTAAATGGCAGTACACCCAAACAAAATAACTATACAGCTTTTAATAAGAAAACAACTTAAGACAATAAAAAATGATACGAATCCAAAATAATTCATGACAAAATAAAATGATATAAATACAATACACTTAAATATAAATATGATTAGAAAAAAAAATGGATTAAAGAAAAAAAAAATATTTTAAATACTTGCTTGCATTGCATTGCATTAACAGTACTTGCATTTTAATGCCTTTTATTTCCGGGGCTTACATTATTAGGTCCTGAAATTTAACACAGTTGTTCATTTAAGCTGTGAATATTTCAGTTCAAAATATTCCACACATCTTTTCATAATAAAAATATTAGTAATTCATATTCACCTTCCAGAATTAACTTCCAAATATTCAATCAGTTAAAAAAAAACGATGTATAATATTCAACAGGCAAATTTCTGTACATTTTATTTCACTTTCTAAATTTGCTTCCACAAATTCAGTGGTTACAATTCGGCAGATAATTCCCCATTGCACATCCGGGAACTGCAGGAATATCAGTAGAGCACTGATGCATGATCTCCATCTGCTGTCAGTCGCTCACCTGCAGGTGGTGCACGCAGCTGTTGATTACGACCAAAGCAGCAGGTCGATGAAGTAATTCAGTTACAAAAACTGACCTGCAGAAATGAAGAAAGCGCTAAGTGTAAGGTTTTGATTATAGGGTCATGTGGAAAACCTGATTGTGTGTATGTTTAATTCACATCTTCACTGTTACCCGTAGCCTATGTAAGCATCGTTCTCTACCACAAAGGGGATTATAATAGTGTTTTACCCAACGCTAAAGTACAGAACTAACATTACATCTAAGGAAGACATATATTGCTTTCGGTTGTTTGGTTTCCATAACTTTGTGTCATGGCTTGTGTGATGTTGTGCTGTAATACTGTGGATTCCCTCAGGCCACACTCGAGGATTGCCCAATGACGAGGGAATGAGCATATATCTGTTCCTGTGGCTCAAGTGGTAGAGCATTGCGTTAGCAGCGCAAGGTTGTGGGTTCGATTCCCAGGGAAAACGTTAGGTAAAAAATGTTAGCCTGAATGCACTGTAAGTCGCTTTGGATAAAAGCATCTGCTAAATGCATAAATCTAATTTAATTTAATATGCAATGTTGAAAGCAAAATACATCCAGAAGGCAGTTATGCAACAGCAGAAGACCCCACCGGGTACCACTCATCTACACTACAAATAGGAAAAAAAGGCTAAAATTTGCACGAGCTCACCAAAATTGGACAGTTGAAGACTGAAAAATGTTGCCTGGTCTGAAGAGTCTCTGATGATTTCTGTTGAGACATTCAGATGGTAGAGTCAGAATTTGGTGTAAACAGAATGAGAACATGGATCCATCATGCCTTGTTACCACTAGGCGGGCTGCTGGTGGTGGTGTAATGGTGTGGGGGATGTTTTCTTGGCAAACTTTAGGCCCCTTAGTGCCAATTGGGCATCGTTTAAATGCCACGGCCTACCTGAGCATTGTTTCTGACCATGTCCATGCCTTTATAACCACCATGTACCCATCCTCTGATGGCTACTTCCAGCAGGATAATGCACCATGTCACGAAGCTCAAGTCATTTCAAATTGGTTTCTTGAACATGACAATGAGTTCACTGTACTAAAATGGCCCCCACAGTCGCCAGATCTCAACCCAATAGAGCATCTTTGGGATGTGGTGGAATGGTAGCTTCGTGCCCTGGATGTGCATCCCACAAATCTCCATCAACTGCAAGATGCGATCGTATCAATATGGGCCAACATTTCCAAAGAATGCTTTCAGCACCTTGTTGAATCAATGCCACATAGAATTAGGGCAGTTCTGAAGGCAAAAGGGGGTCAAACACGGTCCGTGTACGTTTTGATAGTTTGTTTTCCAATTTGAAATGAAATAAGCAGAAACGAGAAAACGGCCCCTTTATTCGTTTTTCGTTTTTTTAAAAAAAACGAAAAACGAGATTTCGGCTTTATTTTTCGTTTTTTAGTTCAGAGACATAAAACGAATAAATGACTTCAAAATTCGTTTTCCACATGTGGGCGGTCCTAAGACGCCCCCTTCCGCCGATTGGTCAAGCAAATCTGAGCATGTTACGTCATCAGTTGTCGCTCAGGTCTGTTCGGCAAAATAATAGTCCTCTAACGTTACTATGGCTACCGATTCTTAAACTGTGCAGGGCAGGTCCTCTTGGGCTTTCTTCTGTGCAACTTTACGCGTTTCACAGAAATCTTTACATCAGAAATATTAAATATTAGTCTGCCACCAGCCCGTTTTAATTAGCGGTGCGGAGTTAAATCTGTGTGGTGAAGCTGCGCTAGACAGCGCCAAGCGGGAGAGGATCAATGACCAGTGTTCGGTCAGCAGTCAGAACTTGGTACCGATGATGGTGAAATACATTTTTACTGAAAATGACCCGCGAGTATGATTGACAGGACGATAGCGGAGACAATTAGAAGCGCAATATAACGTCTGTATAAATATATATATATATATATATAAGCGACTTTGTCTTTGTTTTTAATAAAATAATTGTGAACCACAAACCGAGCATTCGTTTTAAAGGGCGATTTCCAAATATATTTTATTTATTTGTTATAATATGGGTATTTTATGTCACCCGTCTTATCTTAGTTTGATTATAGTAGGCTATACGCGATGTAAAAATAATTTTTTTTTATTATTGTACTATTTTACTGTTGTTGTTTTTTAATTAACAATATATCATAACAACTTAAAAAGATCAAAATCTACAGAAGAGATTAACAAATAACATTGGTGTTGTCATAAGTTAACTAATCGATGGGAAATTTTCCTCACCGGCACAACCCTATTCTTAATGTTGGCTACATGTTACAGATTTAATGTTGAGCACATAATGTTAAAGGCTTCTTAAATACCATCACATTCAGTTGAAGAGTCAAGAAGGATGTGTTAATTTATTCAATCTTTCATTAGTTGGTGACCCAGTGTGATTATAATAGCATAAATAAAAAAACACTTAATAGGCTGTGTATGCCAATAGACAAAACACATCTGCTTTTCCTCTAGATCACTTTACAGTGTGATGGAGATAAACTTTTCTCAAAGCGTGTTGTATGTCACCACAGCTTTATTGGCACCCTTCTATATGTGTTGTATACTGTAAAAGACAATTATCCTGCAAAATGATGAGGTTTGGTAAAAAAAAAAAAAAAAAAAAAAAAACATTGCGAGCAAATGTCGAATTGTGTATTGAAATTTAAATCAACAACGTAAGAGGCTTCAGGCTGTCTGATGAACTCTGTATGAACAAACACCCAGCTTTGCAGTAGGTGGCACAGAAACAGCATCTGACCTGGCTTTAGATGTACTTTACACACTGTCTATTGCAGCTCAAAGGAGGCACTGTGGATTTACATTGCAATTTCATTCTAAGAGGCTATTAAATGTGAAGTGACAACATTAAACACTACTTTTAATATATATATAAAAAGGCTCACAATAAGCAGATTACATAATTATACCATGAAAAAAAAAAAATATATATATATATATATATATGTGTGTGTGTGTGTGTGTGTGTGTGTGTGTGTGTGTGTGTGTGTGTGTGTAAAAGCAAGAAGTCCAGTCCTGGCTGTATAATCAAACAATAAAACGAGAAACAATGAATGCCATCAAGAACATTTTTTATTCCACAGGAACTTGATCCAGTTCACTTGTTAAAGGATACTCCACTTTAAAATAAATTCTGTCATCATATACTTGCTCTTATGTTTTTTCAATCCTTTATGAATTTCTTTCTTAAGCATGAATTCGAACAAGATCAATTAGTATTTTCAAAGCATTCTGGAACTCTTCTTGTTGGAAATTGACAACACGTTCATTTACATTTACATTTATTCATTTAGCTGACGCTTTTATTCAAAGCAACTTACAATTGCTATATATGTCAGAGGTCGCACGCCTCTGGAGCAACTAGGGGTTAAGTGTCTTGCTCAGGGACACATTGGTGTCTCACAGTGGATTCAAACCCGGGTCTCTCACACCAACACCACCCCCTCATCGTTCAAAAAGAGATGCAATGTCAGGACACTGCATAGAGAACTGCCTCTCTACAGCAACCTGGTCCTCTGTTGCCTGAAATGGATACTGCCCAAAAGTTGAAACTGGTGTCAATGAAGATCTTGCTTCACGGTCATACCAGCCTGCATCCTCCACTGCATTTGGCAAAAGATCCACAGACACTCTCTTTTGGCATCCTCCATGAGCCAAAACATTAGGAACCCCCTTTTCTAATAATAATAATAATAATAATTAGACAAAAGAACATGTATCTTATCAACATAATTTCAGTAATTTGATAAGGAAAGGGACTTTTAACAGATGATAGAAGGTAATTTACAAAATCGGAGGCATTCTTGACTCTGACACAGTCACGGCCTGTGACATTTACATTGGCAGTCGATTGATTCAATTACATATGCCTGTACTCTGTAAGATTTACTGCGATAATTAACAGGGGCTATCATGAAATAATATTTGCCAAAAGTGTTAGATTTTCCTGAATGCGCTGTAGAATAATTTACATCCAAAGATTTTCAACATTACAATTTTTAGAGGAAACATTCTTGAACTAAAAATAGCAAAAGGGAGACAGACACATTAACTGTCATAAATGGTTAATGAAAAGGGTCAACTCCAGATACTGTACATCTAATTGGGTGTCAACTCTGTCAATTTTTTCTGTCATAAAATTTTGTGGTTACCATTGTGCTGAAGAGTATTGCTGTCAATTGTGATTTTCACTTTGATTGAACTCATGAGCAGGTGCACATGTGTCGAATGTGTCCATCCTGAGCAAGCATTAATGGAAATTGTATGTTAAGTCAATGTAACTCAATTAGGTTATAACAGCTTTTCCCTGTTTTATGTTTCAACGAACTGATTGAAGTAGGTCACAATGAAGACATTAGAATTTCTATGTAGAATCAGGTAGAAATACCTCCTTAAAGCAACCAGATTTAAGATCCACTGCTCTAGAGGTCCAAGATTGTATGTAATAAACTAACTTCCTTAACTGTATGTAGCTGTTGTGCTAGTCTAATTGTTTTCCTTTTTTTCCTTTTAAATAAACAGAATCACACAATTGAAAGAATATGGCCTGAAATAAATAACAGAGTGAATTATCCAGTGAAAGGGGCACTGATGCAATTAGTGAACCAGGAGGAACTGGACATGGAAGATGACCTGAAACGTTATCGCGTGTCATCTTGTCAGGTTGCTACAGTTGGTCTTGACCGTGTGGTGCAGTCCTGGAATGCTCACCGGATTCCAGGTAAAACAAAGTTTAAGTGTGAATTATGTAATAGGCATGTGCAAGTATCAACATTTCATATCACAGTAATTACTTAAGGTTCAAGTTTTTTAATAGTATTGCAATAAAGAACAGGTTTTAAAAAATTGTCTTTGTTAATGACAAGTTTCAATTTTTGTGATGTATATTAAAATATCATGCAAGTATAAGTTTCAGATTTAAGAAACAAAATTAATCTAAATAAGCTTAATACTAATTTAAATAACTCTAATGCACACATTAAATGAAAACAACACTTTGTAAAAAAGATAAAATTGTGGTTGCTTGCCCATTTATGATCAATCACATCAGCCACAAGCTAATACATTTCAGCAAAGAATTTATCAAAGCAAGGGAATATTCTAAAATGCTTACAGTTTTTTTTTCAACTGCTTACACACAAAATTATTACTTGTCACACAATTTCTAAAAACCAATTTCTAAAGACACTCAGACACCAGAACCACACACTAAATCTGCAAAACCATACACAAATGTTTGGCCTTTTACTCAGTTTTCAATTTCGTTAAACACTTTTTGCAAAACATGACACACAATTTTCTATACAACACACACAAATCTGACAGGAACTTTCTTTATTTCCTTTTATAAACACAACCAATCAAAATGCCACACTAATTCATCCGTGCATCACACTAACTCCTCACATGTACAAACACTTGTAGCTTTACTTAACAACAACCAATCATAACTTCAGTAGTGGCCATAAACAGGCCAAAGGTCAAGTAATAGGTTTTGGACAATAGATGCAAACAATGCAGGCAGAGTAAGAGGAGTTTGAGGGAGAGCCAGAGGATGAATTCGACTAAGAGGAGTTGGAAGGGGAGCAAGGGGAGGAAGAGGACGAGTCAGAAATGGAGGACAAGGAACAAGAAGAGTGGTCTCGAATGAGATTAGGGCTACAGTAGTCATTCATGTGATAAACCATGGTTTAACAATGAGAGAGGCTGGACTGAGAGTAGAAAGAAATTCATAAAGGACTGAAAAAAACATAAGAGCAAGTATATGATGACAGAATTTATTTTAAAGTGGAGTATCCTTTAACAAGTGAACTGGATCAAGTTCCTGTGGAATAAAAAAAGTTCTTGATGGCATGCATTGTTTCTCGTTTTATTGTTTGATTATACAGCCAGGACTGGACTTCTTGGTTTCACACACACACACACACACACACACACACACACACACACACACACACACACACACACACACACACATATATTTATTTTATTTTTTTCATGGTATAATTATGTAATCTGCTTATTGTGAGTCTAAATGAGTAAATTGGTATTTAAACATTATTAGGGTGACTTGCCACCAACTGCTGGTGTTTTTTTTATATATATTAAAAGTAGTGTTTCATGTTGTCACTTCACATTTAATAGCCTCTTAGAATGAAATTGCAATGTAAATCCACAGTGCCTCCTTTGAGCTGCAATAGACAGTGTGTAAAGTACATCTAAAGCCAGGTCAGATGCTGTTTCTGTGCCACCTATACTGCAAAGCTGGGTGTTTGTTCATACAGAGTTCATCAGACAGCCTGAAGCCTCTTACGTTGTTGATTTAAATTTCAATACACAATTCGACATTTGCTCGCAATGCTTTTTTTTTTTTTTTTTCAAACCTCATCATTTTGCAGGATAATTGTCTTTTACAGTATACAACACATATAGAAGGGTGCCAATAAAGCTGTGGTGACATACAACACGCTTTAAGAAAAGTTTATTTCCATCACACTGTAAAGCAGATGTGTTTTGCCTATTTTGCCTTATGACAACACCAATGTTATTTGTTAATATCTTCTGCAGATTTTGATCTTTTTAAGTTGTTATGATATATTGTTAATTAAAAAACAACAGTAAAATAGTACAATAATAAAAAAAAATTTTTTTTACATCGCGTATAGCCTACTATAATCAAACTAAGATAAGACGGGTGACATAAAATACCCATATTATAACAAATAAATAAAATATATTTGGAAATCGCCCTTTAAAACGAATGCTCGGTTTGTGGTTCACAATTATTTTATTAAAAACAAAGACAAAGTCGCTTATATATATATATATATATTTATACAGACGTTATATTGCGCTTCTAATTGTCTCCGCTATCGTCCTGTCAATCATACTCGCGGGTCATTTTCAGTAAAAATGTATTTCACCATCATCGGTACCAAGTTCTGACTGCTGACCGAACACTGGTCATTGATCCTCTCCCGCTTGGCGCTGTCTAGCGCAGCTTCACCACACAGATTTAACTCCGCACCGCTAATTAAAACGGGCTGGTGGCAGACTAATATTTAATATTTCTGATGTAAAGATTTCTGTGAAACGCGTAAAGTTGCACAGAAGAAAGCCCAACAGGACCTGCCCTGCACAGTTTAAGAATCGGTAGCCATAGTAACGTTAGAGGACTATTTTTTTGCCGAACAGACCTGAGCGACAACTGATGACGTAACATGCTCAGATTTGCTTGACCAATCGGCGGAAGGGGGCGTCTTAGGACCGCCCACATGTGGAAAACGAATTTTGAAGTCATTTATTCGTTTTATGTCTCTGAACTAAAAAACGAAAAATCAAGCCGAAATCTAGTTTTTCGTTTTTTTTTCAAAAAAACGAAAAACGAATAAAGGGGCCGTTTTCTCGTTTCTGCTTATTTCATTTCAAATTGGAAAACAAACTATCAAAACGTACACGGACCAAACACAGTATTAGTATGGTGTTCCTAATAATCCTTTAGGTGAGTGTATATGCTAGGCTTTAAATCAACAATTTAATATCTAACATCAAAGCGACTAGAATCAGACATAACAAGTCTGCATGTTCAGCAATGAGAGTCTAAGTTCATTGTCTTTTTTTTTCAACATTCACAGATGTTATAGGTAGGCCTACGAGAGAACTTGTGCGGGCCTTTCATGTTAAGGTCAAATAAAACATCGCTTTGATATCATGTAGGTTCAAAGTAACAAACCAGTAACATCAGGTCATATTATACTTTGCTGGCTGAGTATCTGCACCATTGTCGATCGAACACTAGAGAGAGTAGGCAATAGCTATCAGAAATATATGGAAGCATATGGGTAGCCTTATTCAATTTGGGATGTAATGTGCAAAATGACAATGCAATATGTAAAATGGCAATGCATTTCTGTATTTACATTTACATTTCCCAATACATTTGTGCAACGTTTGGTGCAAAATGAAAATGAAATTAAATTACATACGTTTAATTTGCCATTTCATACACCAGTTTTAATATGTAAAATGAATACTAATTTCAACGCTTTATAAGTTGCAAAATTAAAATGAAAATGTATTACAGAAACTATTAGATATGTCTAACACGTTCAAGCAAAAACTGTGGCAAAATGATCATTTAAATGCTATTTTTCTTAAATGCATTAACACTCACAGTCAAGACACTTACGATTGCATTTTCATTCAATGACCCGCAATGAATGTAGCAAAATTCAAAGTGAAAATGCATTCCGAGCGATCACATCTCCACCCCCTCCCGCCCTGTCAATCATATTACATCCCAAATTGAATAATGCTACCCATATGCTTCCATAGAGATTGGGGCGTAGAAGGGTATCTACACAACGTTTCTCCTGCGTAAAACTCAATCTACAATAATCTACAATAAGTATTTTACCGCTGTGATTCAGAGCGGAAGGAGAGAGTTTCATAGAGTTGTGAGCTTCTCGGTGGAAAAACTATCTCTGTCTTTTGTTTTTATTTCTGCAGGCTACTCCGATCCAAATGGCAGTGTTGAGTACTCGAGACTCGGACTCGGTCTTGGACTCGGTCTCGAGACCGTATTTTAATGGTCTCGGTCTTGTCATGGACTCGTGTGCATTTTGACTCGGTATTGACTCGGACTCGAACATATTAGGAATCGGACTTATGCCCGAGTCCACTTGAGTCCCAATCAAAATATTTCATGATTATTACTGTATGTTAATGTTTATTTAAATTGATGTATGATTGATACATCTAATGACTGGTGATTTTCTTTTGACGTGAGACGTTAGGCCAGCGACACAATGGATGCGTGGCGCAAGCGCCTCAGCTGCGTGGC
Source organism: Carassius gibelio (assembly GCF_023724105.1). NCBI lineage: Eukaryota > Metazoa > Chordata > Actinopteri > Cypriniformes > Cyprinidae > Carassius > Carassius gibelio. The sequence goes on from NC_068374.1 coordinate 7,809,616, forward strand.
GTGTCTGTTTTTAATTGGGCTCCCATGTTAACAGGTTAGATCTTGCAGACTGCCTGCGTGAGACGCGTGGAAAACCCTTGCATGCTAGAAATAGAACCGACGCCTATTTTTCACGCGACACGCGCGCATGTTGGAAGCGTTTCCAGGCATAATATATTAGGAAAATGTGTTTATATGTCATTTTGTACACAAATACATATTAATTCATGATATTTTGATATTTGAAAGTCTATAGGTTGGCATAAATTCAGATATAAATGTAATTTCAAAAAAAAATTAATAATGATCGATTTTCAAACATTGCACCTGTCAAACATACTCTATTTTGCCGTCAATACTGTTGACGGTTTCCTATCAGTAGGTGTGTAAAAAAATAAAAACAAATAAAAATAAAAGTGGATATTGTTGTCATGAAGACAAGAGCCTGGTCTGTCGGCGGTCTCCCTCTATGTCTCCTACAGCCGCAGCAGCGCGCCAAGCGCCGCGTGCAGGCACTCTTCTGGTGTGTAAAGACACAGAAAACGCGAAGCAGCCACCACGTTTCTGGCACGCAGCAGAGACGCCACGCAGCCAGTGTGTCACCGGCCTTAAGTTACCCTCCTGCCATCCGCCTGTAGTGATCCCGCTTTCCAGAAAGCCACATTGCTACATTATTTCTCTCAACTGTGTTATTTTTACAAAGAAGGACAAAATGGTCACAGAAAAAAAAACAAATATTGTTTAATCAAATTATATAATGAATACAGACACAGACTGACTGTCTCAACATTAAACACCCCCCCCCCCCCCCAAAAAAAAAAATGTCTGACAGAATGCATTCAACTTATATGGCATTTCAACCAGCTTTCTTCCCCTGGCACATACACACTTTTGGATGAAATTTTCCTGGACAGTCAGTCGGCTCTTGTGTGTATGCCGTCCTTAACTAAAAAAAACTTCGACTAGTATGTATTTTACCCTGCATTAAAACGCACCATCCAGGGAAATTAGCATTAGATTATCCGTTGCTGTTACAGAAAGTGATGAAATGGTAACTTTTGTCAGTCCCCACTTCCTCTGCACAATTAGAGAGTGTTTTTAGTCGGGGTGGATTGATCATGAGACCACATCGTGCTTGGTTGGGTAGCTGGATGGTCTCCTCACTTATTTAAAAAAAAAAAAGTAATTATGCCCATCTGTAATCTTCACAACATCTAAAGTGCACATATTCCAAGACATTGTAAGGATATTAGCAGTCATTAGTTAAGCTTCAAGGTTAAAAGTTATGTAAAAGCTGTTACAGTTGAACATTTACAGGTATAGTGGTACAGTAATGTTACTTGTACTAGAAGTGTTATGTAGAATTACAATATAGAGTCGTACAGTAATGTTATGTGTACTAGAAAGGTTATATGGATGTGTATAGTGGTACAACGATGTTATGTGAAAATGAGCACTTAATATTGACAAGTAATAATTCATAATACTAATAAAATTACCTTTACACCACATACTATGTGGCCCTTTTAACCTTTATTGTTTCCACCAAACATTTGACATACTCTTGAAGATTTCTTTAGGTCTTGTCTCAGACCCAATCTCTCTGGTCTCCGTCTTGACTCGGACTCGACCCTTTCTGAACTCGGTCTTGACTCGGACTCGACCCTCTCTGGACTCGATCTGGACTCGGACTCGAATGAGCTGGTCTCGACTACAACACTGCCAAATGGATTCGATGTGATATGTAATAGAGCCACATGTCTTGATGTTGTGAGCGTTCCTTTCTCCAGAAGCGCACCTCCAAGCAGTACAAGGCTGAGTGTAGCCGATGTTAAAGCTCTGGGGCCCAGACAAAATGTAAATAGCCTATACTATATCTTGTTTTAAATTAATATAGGCTGTTGACAAAAAGACCTATGTTATGTTATGTGACAAATACGCATTCACCCAACGATCTGGAGTCCATTGAGGAACATTTCCTTAATTGTTCTGATTTCTAAATGACCATCAACGACGTCTCCCTGGTGACTTGCATAATCCACCTGACTACAGCTCAGCAGAATGAAGATTGGGAAGATGATCTTGCGTTGATTGAAATGGATGGTGAAGGTGGCGTGGTTGTTGAGGGTGTTGCTGACGCTGGTGCTGAAGGTAGCGTGGATGATGAGGTCACTGGTGGCAGTGCTGAAGGTGGCTTGGCGTGTTCAGGACTCAAGCTAATTAAGTCGAGTATCTAATGTAAAAAAAAAAATACGGCTAGTTAAAATGCACATTTATAGTAAAATTACATTGTTATGGTGATTGTATTTTTTATATTGCTACTCACCCTAGTGCATGTAGCCTATGTTCACTGCACTTGATTGTTCTGTGTTCTTTTTTTTGTTCTATGGTTTATCCCTGTATTTTAATGTGGTTCTAAAATTTAAAACAAGGTTAGTGATTGTGATTCACTTTGTCATTAGTTGGCTAGGCATATTTTTATTATAATTATTATTTTTAATAATTATTATTGCCAATTAGTTGTTTGGTCTTGTTAATAAATGACTTTCTGTGTAATGAATTGTTTTTCTATTATTATTCTGTAGCAGGCTAGCCTTTCAGTTTAATTTCACAGATTTGATACTTTAAATTTGCTACCTATTAATTTACCACAAATGTTTTAAGTCAATTAAAAAAACAGTGGTTTTATCCAAATTATTTCAATTATTAGCCTATTTTAAATGTATATAAAGTTTACCTAAAGCAGTGATCCTCAAATCTGGCTCGCGAGATCCACTTTCCTGCGAAGTTTAGCTCTAACCCTAATCAAACACGCATGAGTTTGCTAATCAGTGTCTTCACGATCATTAGAAAATCACAGGCAGGTGTGTTTAATTTGAGTCGGAGCTAAACTCTGCAGGAAACTTGATCTCGTGAGCCAGATTTGAGGATCACTGACCTAAAGTATTGCTGAGCAATTAAAGTAGCCTAGCCTTAATTGAAAATATGAATAAATATTAACTTGGTAAATGTAGGCTACAATAAACATTTTTTCCAAAAGATATCAAGGTTGGCCACATGGCTATAGTAGGCTAAAATAGGGTTTTAGGCCTACAGCCTACATTATGCTTTTTAACGTTATCCATTCAACTTATTTTATTTGTTTTATCAACCAAAGAAAACATTATGGAGGTTATTATATTTTTCTGAATGGGTCTTACTGTTTTGTGTCGAGGAAATCTTGCTGCATATACAAGTGTCCTGCTTCATCAAGTGATGTCACTCCAAATTGACAGCTGCAATGTCTGACCTGTGACGTCACTTGCAATGGCCCCTAAAGCGGATCAACTGTAGGGTCGATAATGTAATTAATGATTAATGTAATATGAGATTACTTGGCTTCTAACTGATAGACACAGCAGGGTCGATAACTTAATGTAATATGAGATTACTTGGCTTCGAACTGATAGACACCAAACAAAACAGGTAACGTTAATTTACAAGAGCTGTGTCACAACAATTATCAAGAGCTCCCTTATCGGTTCTGCTTTCAGTACCTGAGAATTAGGGCTGCAACAAACGATTATTTTGATAGTCAATTATTCTAACGATTACTAGAACGATTAATCGACTAATAGCTGATTATTTCACTGATTAATCAATAGAATTTGATCGATTATTCAGCTCTTGCAATTAATTATAATACTGTTTTACATAACAAATAAATAAAAGATAGTCTAATCACTTCAGCTTTGGGAAATAATATTATGTAATTACAATTATTATACAATTCATTTATGCAAATAAATATAAATATAACCTTCTTATTTACCATGTAATTACTATATTAAAATTAACTGAAGGACACATTCTGCATAACATCTCCTTTCGTAAGTGTGTAACATGGATAAGAGACAAAATCAAGTTGAGTGATTAGATGTTTTCATAAACCATTTTATTCACAATATACACTACCACTTTTTTAACAGTAACATTGTTTTTAAAGAAGTATCTTCTGCTCTTCAAGCATGTATTTGATCGAAAGTACAGCAATAACAGTAACATTTTGAAAGATTTTTTACTATTTATTTAAAACAACTGTTTTTTATTTTAATATATTTTAAAATGTAATTTATTCCTGTGATTTCAAGGCTAAATTTTTAGCATCATTACTCTAGTCACATGATCCTTCAGAAATCATTTCATTCTAATATAGTGATTTGCTGTTTCAAAAAACATAATTATCATTATTATTATTATATAAAAAATTTTAGGTGTCTGATGTTCCAATCACCAAAGACAACTGAAAAAATTATATTCAGCTGTTTCAATAATAATAATGATAATTATGTTTTTTGGGGCAGTAAATCAGTTCAGAAGATCAGCATTTATCTGAAATATAGCATTATAAATGTCTGTCAATTTAAAGCATCCATGCTTTAAATAACTCCCCACCCCAATAAATTAAAAAAAAAAAAATTATATTGACTCCAAGCTTTTGAATGGTATTGCATATGTTACAAAAGCTTTTATTTCTGATAAATTCTGATATCTGGATCTTTATATTCAAAGAATCCTGAAAAAAAAAAACTCAACTGTTCTGAATATTGATAATGGAATAATAATAAATATAGCTGCAAGCAGCGAAACCGGGGCTGTAGCCCAGAGCAATGCGGGAAGAAAAAAAGCAGAAATGGAACATACATCAGGACAACAGATCAACTTTACCCACAAATCGGGATCAGTGCCTTAGCCAAGTGCACCACATTAGTAGACACACAATTGGAAGGCCACAGAAGTGAGGTTAAGGTGTGAGATTGATCTCTCAAAAGAATTAGCATGCTACGCAAAAAAATGCTAACGTTGCTCAAAGTTAACCAGATAGCTCAAGAGACCCATTAGAGTGAATAGAAACTTGTTAGCATTTTAGCTGATTACCATGCTAAGTTAATTAGCATAAATCAGCTAGCACAGGCACGGTCAACTTCCAAGAGGTACGTGTCAGGAATGGGAGTGAATATCAAAAATCTGGTCTGAAGATCTGATAAAATTTTACTAAATTGAACAAGATTTCAAAAAACAGTTTATTCAATTCAATATGGTGGACAGACGTCATGTTGGAAAATGACGAGTGAGACCGAGCCGGCATAACCTACAGAGTCCATAACTCCTGAACAGTCAGTCAGAAAATTATGTTCTTGGTGTCTAAGCAAATGTGCATTTTTGATATCTCAACACCCATAGGTGCATTGTTCCCATTGGACCCTCAGATAATGGTGTAGATGAAGTGTACCAAGTTTGGTTCCAATTGATCAAAGTTTGGACTATACAGCCTCTGAACCATTTGAGGTCGACGTTGTTAAGTTCACAATTTAATAACTTTTGGTTAATGGTCATGCATTTTGCAATTAACGTGAAGTCAAACATAGGCATGCTCAAATCCAGCAGTTATTTATTAGAAATTAAAGGGGTTTCAAATAGGTCAACTTCTGCAATAAACTTGAAAAGTGTCAAACTATAGAGGGCATAGTATGTAGTCTTTCAGGACATGCTCTTGTTGACATGTGCCTCTTGTTCAGCCATGTTAAGTTTAAAAGATATTGGAATGGACTTCCAAATATAGTGTAAAAGTGGCTTTAACAAGTCTGACAAAATTCTTATCTTTGTCTCAAGAAGTCGAGACACATGAACAGATTAAAGGTTAAACAAAATGAAATTTCTCCCATTGTGTAAAGACATCTAAAACCAATTTTGTAGCAATTTAATAAAGCAAACAAGAGTAAAGCATTGAAGTGAGGGTTCTTTAACAGTCAGAAATAACACGTCCCCATAGTCAAAGATAGAAAAAAAAACCTGGAAATGCATACAACATCTTGCATCTTCAATATTTACAGAGTCAATTTAAATCAGGGAGGATAAAAAAGAGCTACTTCAAGTGCTCACTGGACTGAAATTTAAACAAAAGCACATTTCCATAAAAAAAAAAAAAAAAAAAAAAAACCCAAGTTGCAATTTAAAACTAACAATACATTACTTATTTGGGGGTATCTGCAATAGAAGTGGGAGATTGGGAAGTTGGCTGGTTTACTTTCGGCTGACTGTCTATTGGAGATTTCACCATAAAAAGGTCAAGTTCGGCTGGGTCATCACTTGGAGCTGCAGATTGTGTAGGTGGTGAGAAGTGCATGGGTGGACTGCTGGGTTGTGGGGTGTCTGTATGTGATTTTTCCGGATATGCCAGGTGGGTGATGTAGTTGTGTATTGTCATATTCATAGTGGGGAGGTCTAAAAGAGAGTCCATTGTGTCGGTTGTGGAGTTTTTTGTAACTTGGATTGTGGATCGGAGAATGTGGTTCTCTATGTTAACGGATTTGATGTCATCAGAGGTCGTGGTTGTTATTTTAAGTCTGGCGTGTGTGTAGTGTAATGTAGTGGCGTCGGCTCTGTAAAAGATATCGCATTTGTCACAGAGGACTCTTGTGCAGGAAAGTGCCATGTGATTTAACTTGTGCTTAAGTGGACAAATGTAGATGATGTTGACTTTGGCGCCAATGATGTTTCCAGTTACGTGTTCAGATGTGCTGGGCTGTAGTGGAAATGTGGGGTCAGTGCATGTGGTGGGTGTAAATTTTGTCTTTTGTCGTGGACAGGAATTTTGTACCTCTGAACATCGGTAACGAAACATTGGTTATGTAAAACCAGGAGTCCAGCTGAAGGTTTTGTTGTACGCCCCAGACAGTAAGCTCCATGATGCCATGATGCCATGATGCATGTCCTTCACTTTCCATCTGGATTATCTTTGCAGTGATGTTAACCTGCAGAACATTAACAATACGAATTAGTGTCTTATGGTTTATTTCTAGTTTCATTACCTTCATATCCCACTTTATGTAGTCTACTGTAGTAACAGTAACTTTGCAACAAAATGTCAACCAACTCTTAGAGAAGGAGACTTGATCAGGGATAGAGTAACACGTTGACTTGTAAAGTTACCTGAAGGAGCATAAACAGGATATTGGGTCAACAGTCTAATACGGTTACTAGTACCTGATATTTAATAATGAATTCAGTTCCTGGATCTGTGGAATGAGCAGAGGTGTAAAGGGCATAGTAAACCTGCATTTGTTAACCAAGCTACCAACATTTTCTTGAAGGGTTTAGAATAGATTGAATGATAAAACTGTTTTACCCTACATTCAAACCTACATTGTTTTAGAAGATATTGCTTGCAGACAAGAGGTTGTATCAAGCTTTCTTTTTTTTTTTTTTTACTTCAGTGTCATTTTAAGTCTGCATTATGGTATCACAATTGTAAAATTCTCTAGACAGTACCTTTTTCTAGTACAGGTTCAAAATATTAGAAGTAGAGACAAAAACCCCACAGGTATTTGTAAGAATGAAACTAAAGTTTACCGGTCTTTCTCAATCTTCAGAAACTTAGAATGGAGCTCCACCTTGAACACCACAAGCTTACAGACTTTCTGGCGTTGTTGTAGGACTCCTTCGAAGTACTGTCGTTTAACCCCATGACGCAGAGGTGTGATGTTGTGATTGTAGCCAGTAACTGACTGGTTAAGACTGGCAGTTGAAGTATTTGCCATATCTAGAAAAAAACTTAAGATAGGATATAGAATTAGTACATGTAGTGTTTAAGAAACTGAAAACATTTTACACACATAAAAACAAATTTTTACCGTTTTCTCTTCTTCAGCCGATTTTACTACGGTTGATGCACAATGTGGTCAAGCTTGAACCAGATAAAATAGCTTATTTAAATGTTTTTTTGTAATTGGGCAGCTTAATTGAGTAATGAGAAAATTGTTAAACACAAACACATATCTACATCAGTGAAGTGAAACATGTGTTGGTGGTTATGATATCAAATGTAACAAAACAATACAGTACAGCAAATATAATGGCTTTCAATAACTATGAATATATAAAGAATATAAAATAGCTGCAACCAGCAATATGGGTAGGACGTGTAATGCAGAGCAGAGCATATCCATGTCGATAATAAAAAAGATGCATTGGGATCAGCATTTATAGACATTCTGAACTCTATTGGTATTAGACAACACTTTTCAGGACCTACTCATTGTCTAAATCATACTCTAGATTTAATACTGTCACATGGAATTGATGTTGATAGTGTTGAAATTTATTCAGCCAAGTGATGATATCTCAGATCATTATTTAGTTCTGTGCAAACTTCATATAGCCAAAATTGTAAATTCTACTTCTTGTTGCAACCCAGCAAACATTCGGATGTCTTTTGACCGTTGAAAAGACGTCCATCCGAGACATCCCGTCATGGTTGAAAATTACAAATAAAAATTACATCAATAAAAGTAACTTTTAGCCTTCTAACGTTAACTAATTTTATCCACTCAGTGAATTTCAGTTGACAATGTAGGCATCATTTCTCTTGGTTCCTTTGTGTCAAACAAGTAAAACCCAAGCACGTTAATCAAATAATACAAAATGTACTTAGACAACAGTAGATTTTAAATAATTTTTATCTATACATTTCAGTCCTCTTCGAGTCCTCTCCTCCTCGTGGTTGCCTGCTCAATATACCGGAACGAAAGCGAGATCTCGCGAGATAATCTATCCTATCACGGGATTTTGTAATATCACGAAATATATTAGTATGTTTTGTGTCTGCATCTTGGCAGCACCATTTTGCAATTACATCCAACTCAGACCGAAATTGTGACCGGGTATATATCTGTTTTACATGTATATGCATAGATTCAATAAAAAATAATAACAAATACATAAAAGGTTGAAATAATGACTAAATTGCAGCTTTGCTTTGCAATCACTTAACCACACTGTGCTCTTTATGATTATAATTTTTTTAACAGGATAAAGTATATAAATATATATGTAAATATATTTTCTAGTCTTGCTTGGACATCTTTTCACAAACCATGACGAGACGTATAAAAGACGTCAGTGGACGTCTATTCACAACCTCTTTAAAACCTCTTAAAAACTACTTGGTGCACTTAAATTAATTATTGTAGTATTAATCAAGGTGTACGTACAGCTTTTGCATATTCCACAAGGATTTCACAGAGGGTCATGATGGACGTGTAACGCACGTGTTAATGATGTCACTAGGAGACGTCCTCTCACAACCGATTCACAACGCGCGTAAATATTGAACTACACGTATCTAAAAGTCAAAGAAACAATTATACATGAAACCCCATAGAACTATAAACGTGTACAAACATATCTGAATGCATTTTTAGGAAATGTTCTGTGTTACATATTTCTACCGATTTATGCCGTCCTACCTTATTACGTCGCCGTCGGACCAATGTTTGCTGGGAAATTATCTGCTCTTATCATCTGATTGTGGGTGTATCTCTCTATTAGTTTTTTTGGATCATAGTGCCGCGTTTGACACAATTGACCACAGCATTCTTTTGCATAGACTTGAACACTTTGTTGGCATCAGTGGAAGTGCATTAGCATGGTTTAAATCGTACTTATATGACCGCCATCAGTTCGTAGCAGTGAATGAAGATGTCACAGTGTCTGGGTTGTGTTCCCTGGGTTTCCACTAGGTTTCCTCCTTTCCCACGGTGTCTGTCACCTTATCACTTCCTGTTCCCTTATTTGGTCACCTTCCTCCTTGTTTGAGTTAATTGATTGTTCCCCACCTGTCTCCAGTTCCCTCATCATCCTTCTGTGTATTTATACCCGGTCTGTCTGAGTCTGTTTCACGGAGTCCTTGTCTTATGTGTGATGCTAATCTGTAGTCTTGATCCTGCCGTGTGTTTTGTCTATTCATGTTTATTGGATATTCTGGTTTTGACCCTGCCTGGACTGTTTACCCCTTTTGGATTACCCCTGAATAAATACCATACCTGCAATTGGTTCTCTCTCTGTGTTTCCTGTATCACCGTACGTGACAGAAGATGTATCATATCGATCACAAGTGCAGTATGGAGTACCTCAAGGCTCAGTACTAGGGCCGCTACTCTTCTCGCTTTATATGTTACCCTTGGGAGATATCATCAGGAAACATGGTGTTAGCTTTCACTGTTATGCTGATGATACTCAGCTCTATATTTCTTCACGGCTCGGTAAACACACCAATTTGAGGAAATAATGGAATGCATAGTTGATATGAAAAACTGGATGACGAGTAATTTCTTACTGCTAAATTCAGAAAAAACAGAGGTTATAGGACCTAAAAACTCTGCTTGTAATAACCTAAAACACTGTCTAAGACTTGGTTGCTCTGTCAATTCTTCGTCATCAGTTAGGAACCTAGGTGTGCTATTTGATCGCAATCTTTCCTTAGAAAGCCACGTTTCAAGCATTTGTAAAACTGCATTTTTCCATCTCAAAAATATACCTAAATTACGGCCTATGCTCTCAATGTGAAATGCAGAAATGTTAATCCATGCATTTATGACCTCAAGGTTAGATTATTGTAATGCTTTATTGGGTGGTTGTTCTGCACGCTTGGTAAACAAACTACAGCTAGTCCAAAATGCAGCAGCAAGAGCTCTTACTAGAACCAGGAAGTATGACCATATTAGCCCGGTCCTGTCCACACTGCACTGGCTCCCTATCAAACATCGTATAGATTTTAAAATATTGCTTAATACTTATAAAGCCCTGAAAGGTTTAGCACTTCAGTATTTGAATGAGCTCCTTTTACATTATACTCCTCTACGTCCGCTACGTTCTCAAAACTCAGGCAATTTGATAATACCTAGAATATCAAAATCAACTGCGAGCGGCAGATCCTTTTCCTATTTGGCGCCTTAACTCTGGAATAACCTACCTAACATTGTTCGGGAGGCAGACACACTCTTGCAGTTGTAATCTAAATCTAGATTAAAGACCCATCTCTTTAACCTGGCATACACATAACATACTAATATGCTTTTAATATCCAAATCCGTTAAAGGATTTTTAGGCTGCATTAATTAGGTAAACCGGAACCGGAAACACTTCACATAACACCCTATGTACTTGCTACATCATTAGAAGAATGGCATCTACGCTAATATTTGTCTGTTTCTCTCTTGTTCCGAGGTCACCGTGGCCACCAGATCCAGTCTGAACCCCAGATACAGATCCCCCAGATTCAACTAGAGCCCCAGATACAGATCCCCTGTAAAGACCTTGTCTCAGAGGACCACCAGGACAAGACCACAGGAAACAGATGATTCTTCTGCACAATCTGACTTTGCTGCAGCCTGGAATTGAACTACTGGTTTTGTCTGGTCAGAGGAGAACTGGCCCCCCAACTGAGCCTGGTTTCTCCCAAGGTTTTTTTCTCCATTCTGTCACCGATGGAGTTTCGGTTCCTTGCCGCTGTCGCCTCTGGCTTGCTTAGTTGGGGTCACTTCATCAACAGCGATATCATTGACTTGATTGCAAATAAAAACAGACACTATTTAAACTGAACAGAGATGGCATAACTGAATTCAGTGATGAACTGCCTTTAACTATCATTTTGCATATTGACACTGTTTTCAAAATGAATGTTGTTCAGTTGCTTTGACGCAATGTATTTTGTTTAAAGCGCTATATAAATAAAGGTGACTTTTTCCACGTTTCCACCTAAATTACCCAGAACATTTGTACCAGGAACTTTTTTTCCCAGTAAAGTACAGGGTAGATTAGGCAAATAGACTGGTGACGTAGGTCTGCACATTTCTCAATACAATGTACCGCTGATTTAAAAAAAAAATAAAATAAAAAAAAAAGGGTACGCTGATTTTGGACGTGCATCATCGGTAGTTAGTTCTGACTTTGTGCATTCGACTGGGGAGTGTGATGTCAGCGACGATGTGAATCCTGTAATTTTCCTCTCTGTATATTTACAATAAAACCAAATAGGATATAAAATACCACTGCCTCCTTTGGTTTTCATTTAAGCATAATAACAGCTGCAGAAATGTACTTAGTTCAGGGATATGTGTATATGCAGCCATTACAATGAAACAAAATATTATATAAATTTGCCTATTTTATTTTCATTTTAACATATAGATAAATTGAATACAGACCAAAGAAAACCTGTTAGATTTACCCCGCAGCTGAATTATGTTATGTTTAACCACTGAAGAGACATCAGAGCGGCACATATCAGAAGATCTATCCGAGATGAGGCTGCTCTCTGTGGATACATGAGGACTGAGCTCCTGCTGATCGAGTGGAGCTCACCGTCTCCGAGATCGGCGAAACACTTTTTTAAATAGGCGCTGTCTTTATAAATAAACCACAGATTTGAGTTTTAAACAACTACATTCTCACCTGAAATACTTTTAAAATTACATTTCATGACACAATAACAGTAATATTTTGAAAATGTTGATCCAAATAAATGGTGGTTGAACTCAACCAATGCTGCGTGAACTCAACCAATCAGAATGTTTAGTGCCAAATTCCCGTTCCCCGAAAGTTCCGGAACTCTGTTAAAAGTACCACCTCGCCAGCAGGGACTTTCTGAGGTGCATTTTTTTTTTACCCAGAACTTTATTTAGTTCCTGGTTCCTGCGGTGGAAACACACCAAGTACCAGGCCAAAGTCCCTAGTTCCTGGGTAAAGTTCCTGCGGTGGAAACGCGGCTTTTGACTTTTGACAAGTTAAAAAATGAACAGCAATTCAGATGAGATTGACCAAAAAACAAATTTATGCTACAATACACACAGAAAATCCAATATCTGGAGCGGAAGCAACATTCACTTCAGTCCACAAGAGCAATTTGGTGCATGTCCACCATGGATTCAAATGGACAACCTTAAAGTTCCAGAACCAGCAGCTCAGCAGATTGTGCCACTCAGTCGATGCATATTCAAAGGGCTTCAGAGGAGAGGTTGACCCCTGTGCTGCTCACGCTCAATTAAAGTGAAAGCACACTTTTGATGGACAAAGCATGTCAAGAGTTTTAACAACAACGACAATGTCTAGTGTTTTAACAATTATGCCAGAAAAGAAAATGAAGTATAACAAATATGTATTTACCCATTTAAACTTTTTAATTAATCGGTTTGGGTGAAAGTATGGTGTATTGTTATAAAAACAAATGTTGAAAGAATTATACCCACTGCTGTGAGCCCTGTTTCACACCGCAAGCGTGAGCAGCGCGAGTATTCACACTGGAAGCGTATAAGTACAGCATCACAGCAGCAGCTGCAAAGCGTGTTCGGCAGACAGTATAACCATTTCAAACAATTGATATAATTCTTTCAACATTTGAAAAACTTGAAGAACAGTGCTGCTTTTTCTTCTGTGTCGGCGTATTCAAGCCGGATTTTTTTCGGCGTCCATGTTAATCAATGAGTGCATTCACACCGGGACCAGGAGCAGCGCGTGAGCATCAATCAGGAGCGTCGCGTCAACAGCAGTGCAGCAGGGGTTTCAGCGTCCAGTCTATTTTTGCTGTGCTGCTCACACTCAAATAAAGTGAAAGCACACTTTTGATGGAAAAATAAATATGATTTTACACAAAACTTGTTCAAAATGCACAGAATAAGCATGTCAAGAGTTTTAACATGTATTGCTCTTATCTGTACGATTAAAACTGAAAGTGTAATTTAAGTTCTTTTTGGGGTTATGAGGAGAAAATTTACTCAAAACGCGTATCCGCATTAATCGACTCCAGAGGGTTAATTAGGTAAACCGGAACTGGGAACACTTCCCATAACACCCAATGTACTTGCTACATCATTAGAATAATGCCTCTACACTAATATTAGTCTGTTTCCTTTCAAGGGAAATTCGGACTGCATCCTCAAAGGGTCGCTATGGGGAACACCTCGTCGTGACCCGTGTCTGAAGCAGCCCTATGACGTCACTGACGGCACGACTATAAACAGGCAACGGGAGAACACGTCATTCTCTTATTCATCTTCACTGACTGTTTTGTTTGAAGTGTGCATCTGAAAGAACTGGTAAGAGTGATTTTCAGAAAACCACATTCTATCAAATGCTCTTCCATGTCTTGAGCTCATGCAGCAGATGAGTGAGGTCACAGTTCAGGAAATACCTGTGCAGCACAGAATTGTTAATACACACATTAAGTTCTCCAGAATTACAGAGTACAGTCACATTAGCGATGGCACTGGCCGTGTACATTCCCTTCTTCTGTAACATGTTGTACTTCATGCATCTATGAAACTTCTTCCTCGGATCAAACTCCATTTGAGTACACCTGCAGATCCCACACGTACGGGACACCTCCTCTCTGGTTATTTTAGCATACACAGAAATAACTGGATCTTCTCAGACGTCACTGGGAACAATTGCACCAAGACCTGACAAAGGTCTAACCTCCTCAATACTTGTTTAACGTGTGGTGGCTACAAAAAACCCATCATGAAACTCCTGGGTCTTTCCAAATAAACCACACCAACTTGAGATTCCCACATTTGCAGCCGAATTGTTCCACTAGCGTCCTCGAATATCACCCTCTGTGTCTCCAGCTGTCTGCTCTGGAACTCCACATTGTCCCAGCCCTAAAATCACCAAGTGACTTCACCAATCTGACAAAATATTAACAAAAACTAGACAAAAAGGTTCGTCAAGACAAACTTTAGGATTCATCTGTTAACAAATCCAAATTAAGCAAGCTACTTAAACTATGGTGAGCTACAAATTATTATTTACTTATTTGTAGTAATGTATTTTATGTTACACTCAATTACCCTGCTCCCTCCAAAATCATCAGAAATGCATATTCAAGACAAGGGGGTAAGACACAATCTTAATAAATCTAATACGACTGTTACTTTTGAAGTGAAATATGAAAATAAATAAAACATGTTGAGGCAGTTGCTCACGTGGCGTATAAGATTACTTTATTAATTTATTCTCAACGTTGAGCTTTACAACGAATCACACACGTCTCTGTTGAGGTAATGATGACATAACCAATCAGATGAGTTTAAAATAGTTACTGGTGAAGGAAACAATCGGCTGAAATCAGACGAGTTTAAAATAGTTACTGGTGAAGGAAACAATCGGCTGAAATCAGACGAGTTTAAAATAGTTACTGGTGAAGGAAACAATCGGCTGAAATCAGACGAGTTTAAAATAGTTACTGGTGAAGGAAACAATCAGCTGAAATCAGACGAGTTTAAAATAGTTACTGGTGAAGGAAACAATCGGCTGAAATCAGACGAGTTTAAAATAGTTACTGGTGAAGGAAACAATCAGCTGAAATCAGACGAGTTTAAAATAGTTACTGGTGAAGGAAACGATCGGCTGAGATCAGACGAGTTTAAAATAGTTACTGGTGAAGGAAACGATCGGCTGACATCAGACGAGTTTAAAATAGTTACTGGTGAAGGAAACGATCGGCTGAAATCAGACGAGTTTAAAATAGTTACTGGTGAAGGAAACAATCGGCTGAAATCAGACGAGTTTAAAATAGTTACTGGTGAAGGAAACAATCGGCTGAAATCAGACGAGTTTAAAATAGTTACTGGTGAAGGAAACAATCGGCTGACATCAGACGAGTTTAAAATAGTTACCGGTGAAGGAAACAATCGGCTGAAATCAGACGAGTTTAAAATAGTTACTGGTGAAGGAAACAATCGGCTGACATCAGACGAGTTTAAAATAGTTACTGGTGAAGGAAACAATCAGCTGAAATCGAGGGTGTTTTTTTTCTGAATCCACACCATGTGCTCGGGCACACTGTCTCTCTCTCAGACTGAATACAGTTAAGTTCTCGAGGAAACCTGAAGATATGATGCAAGTAAGATTCATATATAATTGTTTTTTGTTTTCCATGCTACTAAAATAACAATGTTTTGATCTTCTAATGCAATAAAAAGCAATACATTAATTCATAAACGGCTTTCTGTGGTATACAAGAATGCCCCCCCCCCCCCCCACATACACAAAAATGGAAGCTTTAGCCTAAGTTCTGCCAGGAAGATTCAATCACTTCGTCACTAATTACCTTCATCATTATCCAATCACGTCTTTATACTCCTGTATAAAAGATCGTACTTACACATGTTTGAGTTCGCAGATGCCGACGTGACAACAGCTGCCGACTCGATTGTTCCTTGCTCAAGCTGTTGCGTTTATTCATTTACTTGCTATAGTTAAGTTCGTGTCCCACAAACTATCTAGAGTTTGACGTTCCTCTAAGATGCACACGGGATCGTTGGCTTAGCTCCGTGTCGCGGTGATTATCTGCAGTCGTTCGTGTTAGATGATATTCAAGCTTTTCTCGGCAGAGGATGTGAAACATTGGCGGAGTTCCGTGTGCTTTCCAGGGTTGCCAGGTTTTCTCAAAACCGCCAGTTACTACTAAAAAATAGCCCAATCGCGTTCAAAAAAGGTATTCTATCAGTAGAATTCACATTCTAGGGGCTATATATTGTAGCGGTGGCGGGCCTCCAGTTAGACCTAACTAGGTTCCCCCCCAGTTAGTTAAAATTAAATATCATTTTTTCGGGCGCCAGACAAGACCAAAATTTGTCAAGTCAATCTATAACTATTTTCGTTTTTAGGTTCCCAGATAGCTCAAGATAGAGCCCAAACTAAAACCCACCAGATACACAATGTACCTGCCACACAAAAACACATACTTACATACATACTTAAATAACACTCACAACCAGATTCAGTTTTTTCTCAAGTCAAAAGATGTTATTCAAAATAAAAAACACAAAACAAAATTACAATGTTTCACTTCCCTTCAGTTTGACACTTTTTGTTTAGAAGGAAAATAACGAAAAAAGAAAAAAGTACAATAAAGGAAAATAAGGAAATAACAGTCCTTCAATTCTTAAACCAAACAAAAAACAAAGAAAAGACAAAAAAAAATGTCTCAGTCCAAGTTTACACAAAACCCATATTAATCCCGTTGATTGAGCGGGTGGGTGTGTGTGTGTGCGTGCGTCTGCGAGCATGCGCGTGAAATCAGCGGCACGAATCAGTCTGCGTTAGGGGCGTCCAGCCAGCTGCTGAATAAACAATGTTACGGGGAAGCAAAAGTTAGGACGTTTGAATGTCCGATGTGACTTTACGTAAGGTGCTAAAATCTTAAAGTACCTGCAGCAAGTGAACTGGGTTCATCTGTCGCGCCGATATGCAGATAGGTTGCGACCGGCCGTCATGCAAAACCAATCTTCTTCGGATCGCACCCGGTCTATGCTTACCCACAAATCCCGCACAATAAGCTGCAGCAACCGCAGTCATGGAGCCGTCAGGTAATACTCAGATTTCCTTTTTGTTTTTTCACACGCCCCCTGCTTCCGTTTTGTCCTCCTTATATATCCGTTTTTCCATACCTCCTCCTAATTAAGGGTAGGGTAAAAGACTTTTTCCATATTGCCACAATATGACACTATTGGGGTCACCTCAAACCCCGGACAGAAATAGCAACCCTCAGAAAAGAAGAAAAAAAAAAAACTGTCTTGGCAACGCCGGTGTTACAGTTTAACTGGTTACCGTGTTATCTGGTGACCAACTTCCTGTTTAGGTCTCCGCTGCAGATGTGCTGGAACGACGGCAGCAGATTCGCCGATTCTGAAAGCACAAACTGACATGATGTTAAGTGTCTAATAAACGCAGACTTGCTCATTGCATGATTCTGATGTTCTTGCAGAGATAACAAGGTATAGGTATGATCGCCCGTAGCGGCTGAAGCAAGTAGGATAAACAAAAAAATAAAATAAAGTAAATCTGTGTTGGCACGGGTTTCGAACACGCGCTAAAAGACGACGCGCCGCGAGACGACACTCACGAACCACCGAGCCACCGATCTTTACATTAGCTGCTCCAGATCTCTGGATTCAACACAGGACTCTCGGCGTCACATTTTGAAACGGGCTGAATCAAGGAACTGTGACCGTGTTAACTTGTGACCTCTGTTTGCAAGCCAAATTCCAATTTTACTGTTGCTATAAGTTAATAATTCAATCCAAAACGCTTCTAATGCTGGTAAATGATTTGATACGATTTGAAAATTACTCATTGTCAAAAATTACGAATCCCATTAATGTAAACATGCATAACAACAGCCCAACGTTTAAGTAGCTTAGTTCCATTGGTTCAATGGCAAAACACATTCTTACAGTGGCAGGCTGCCCACATACACTTCTTATTTTACAACATAAAAAAAGATATATATCACCTGTCATCTATCCAAGACAACATTTAAAGTGTTACTAAATGGCAACAACTTTTATAGAGTGTCAAAAACACTAGTAAAAATCAGGATTTTGAAATGGATCCATATCTGATGCAACCTTTCAGCCACAATGTCAAAATATGTAAATGACACATCACAATCCCTTTTATTGTAAGATACAATGGATTTACAGGTACAAGGAATTTATCTTGGTGTACTAGACATTTGTCAAAAATACAAAGAAAACAAAATGAATCAAAGAAATGTTAATGCTCAAATCAATCATGCTACAAAAGACGGTGTACACAGAAGTGGTTAATTTCACTGGTTCACAATCACTAAGCTCATTGGTTTGACGATGCCATCACTAAATCAATGAACTGACTTTAGCTGGAAAATGACGGTTGTTCTCCGTTTTCCTGTTGACTCTGTAAAGCTGCTTTGACACGATCAGTTATGTATAAAGCACTATAAACAAAGGTAAAAAACAAATTGATATAACACTTTTCACTGCTTTACCACACACACACTTAAACACAAGCAGGACAAATCAAATCTTCCTCAATAGGAGGCTGACCAACACAGTTCCAGTGAAACCATAGGTCACATGTGATATTAATCTGTGAAGAATGCATGTTGCACTTTAAAGACAATGTGCCTGTGTTAACTTGTTTATCATCTATTTTGTTTAATAAAGATTATGTGAAATATTATCTATTATAGTATCTAAATGCTGCTGAAAAACCTGAATAAAAACAACACAGAACATTTTCACGAGCTTTAATGGTTGTAACGGAAATGGCCATTTGGGTTCAATCAAAACTTTGATGGTCTTTGCATGAAGAAATAAAATACACGTAAACATGGCTATTTTGTCACGTTCTTATAACCCTATGTATAGAAGCCATAGAGCGATAAATGCCTGCTTTTGAAGCTGCGGGGAAATGGACTGGACAGTCAGGACTCACGTGACCTGACTGAACTAACGCGATGCTTGATTTTCACAATATTGAAATTTAGTATAAAAAAATGGTTATAATGCAGTATAACAGGTTTAATAACTTTTTTCATTAAAAAAAAAAAACAAAACAGAATATTTAAATAAAAATACAATAAGGGTTCAAAATGAGGGGGGTCTGGGGGGGTCCAGGACCCTCCATAAGTCATTAGGGACCCCCCATAAGAATTCATTTTTGGATTTTGGGGGGCCCCAACAAATATATTTTAACATTAAAATTATTGTGAAAATTATGTTTTAGTGACGTTTTGTATTTCTAATGATAATTAATTTATTTCCTAGCGTGAGGCAGCAATTAGGGCAGCTATTAGCGGAGTGAGTTCCTATACAGCGTCACAGATAGTTGTGGTGTTCCCGCAGACACATACTAGATGAACACGGCAAAACGAGACATCACAAAGAGTGAAATCCTGAATGAAAATCCTATAAGTCCTTCGATTGTGTTTATATCTCCATAATTGCTTATAGTAAAATATTAGGAGTTCGAGTTCCTATATCAAAAGTTGCATTAACTACAGTGCTGGGAGTAACGCATTACAAAAGTAATGCATTACAGTAACATATTACTTTTTGCTGTAACGCAGTAGGGCAAGGCATTACTAATCAATTTTCAGTAATATTTTACTCGGTACATGTTCAGTAATGTTTGCGTTACAATGCACTTTTAGCCCAAAATTTAATTTTTCAAAGAAAAGAAGAAAAAAAAACTAAAGACCGCAAGACACTCGCAGCTCGCGCTCACCCCGTTAGAAGCTCTGACAGAAAGGCTGCGTGTGAGGATGACAGAGACTGAGAGACTTGTTTGAGATGTGCTGTTTTCCTTAATGCATAACTTACATTGCACAGGTATATTCTCCATCTGTAAATGTTAAAAAACCAATGGAAATATTTCCATTTTGCTTTCAGAAGTGCATGAGCTTTTGCTTCAGCGATTCTCCGGTAGTCGAGCACCGCCGCGCATGCGCTCCAAACAGATGAGCTCAATGAAACAGGAGCGCAATAATTCTAATTTTGCTGAAATATTTAAATGTGACATAAAGAATTATTTTCTACATGTATTTGTATGATCGCACTAACTGTACAGTGTAATGGGGTAATCAAAATAGCCTTTTACTCAGTCTGTGCTTTTTAATAATTTTCATTTTTAACATCTGCTTATACACACACACATTAGATTGCAATGTTATGTTACAATGTAATGAGATTTTAACCCTAATATATGCCTATATGCTTACATTCACTTTATTTGTTTAATCCAAATCCAAAATACCAAGATATAGACTACCTTATACCGCAAATCAGACAAAAAATAGAGCGATATAAATTTTTCCTCAGTTCGCCCAGCACTATACAGAAGTGTGGAGTTTTATTTCAAGTATATCTTTTTCCCTTTTTTAAAATAGCATAAAAACAAATAAATAGCAAAAATAAATAAATAATTAAATAAATAGGTACAGTAAACTGCAAACCGTTAACTTTTTACTCCAAACACCCCATGAGACATGAGAGCTTAATTGGTAAAGAAGGTAATATTATTTTTCTTAATTTGGAATCCTGCACATGGAGAGAAAAAGAGGAAAAGGAAAGATTACCGATTTTTTACAAATATAAATTGTGCTTATGTGATAACACGGCTGTTGTTGGGGGAAATTGGAGATATCAGAGATGCAAAAACAGCGTGCTTTTCGGCGCCTCCCGCCTAGTGTTTATTTTAATCTCTATGGTTTCTGCAACTGCATCAAATTCTCATCAAATTCTGCTTAACCCCTTTGCGTGCAAACATCGCTGACGGCCCCAGTTTATTATTGTTTCACTTTCACAGCACATTAAACATCACTGTCTTACTTCATCTGGACAAACTGTGCATCAATGGAAAGTTTAAAGACTCAAGCTTCGATATTTGACCAATATTTTGATAAAACATTGTTGCAGTGACAGATATTTAGTGATTTATGTCAGGAGTGCAAAATAATAAATCCGTATTATGCCACATTTTGAATAGAAATTCACCTCTCATTAATATTCAGTCACGTCAGCAGCGGTTTATTTGTGTTCACATAGACTCACTGAACAGCGTCAATAAGGATTTACAGACCAAAGATGCATATCTGCGGAGATATATGGATATATTTACTGATGTTTACTTCATATTTCTTCAGACAGAATCGTCATTTCTATTCATTTTCCACGGATTTACGCGATCAGATGATAAACAGCCTCTCCCAGCGATCTGTGTGTGCGTGCAGTAGTCACAGCTCGTGCGGTGTGTGACTCAGACTCTGATTGGGTCTTTCAAACGTCAATCTTAGAGTTTCATATCTGGACACCGCCCCATCGTGTCACATGCTTCCTGCACACTTCCTGGTAGTTATCTGGCCAAAACAACACTGAAACACCTCTGTACACAAAAAATATCCGAATAATAAACCCGCGATTACGATAGTAAAGCTTGGTATGAGAATTTCTTGAGATCTGGGGCGTTTTTATAAAAAAAATCGAAAATGTACATCGGAAATGCTAACTTGTGCAGCGATGAAAAAGGCTACAAATAACATATTTTTACAACAGTAAACGACCAAATTCCACCCCTGATCGCTAAAGGAAGTTATTATAAACACTCGATCGGGGTTTAAAGTGAGTTTTGAGTAAAAGTGTACTAATAATTTCATAAATTGTCAGATGTAGCTTGATGCTAACGTTAGCACCAATGCTACTAATAGCAGGTGCTTTTCTTCTTCATAATGCATTTTTGTCTCAATTCACGTAAGGTCGTAAGAAAATGTTTTGTTGTATTTTTATAGTAAGACTTTTGATAAATAAGGGCTAAATGCAAAGAGAGACTGAAGTGAGATCGCTGCTTTGTTGCTTTGTAAAGCCTGAAAAACCACAATCAAGGCTAATAAAGGTGGAATAAAAACAAAAGAATAATGATAAAAGAATAATGCGGATAATGTGTCATACCTGGCGGAGGTGTGAAAGACTCGTTTGGTGAGAACAATACAATCATGAAACGGGCAGTTTTCACAGCCAAACACACATATAAAACACACATCAGTGTTTACATGTGAGATCTTACAGAGATGACAAGGGCCATAAATCAATCTGATTAGCCTTCTCTAAAAACACACATGACATGGCCTTAGAAAATATTTCATAAAATTCACAGTTTTACAGATTCGATTATGAAATTTTTTATGAAGTCTTGGAAGACTTGTGGCCTTAGCTACACTGTGTTTTCAAACTCATTTCCTACATCAAATTTTTTTAAATACATTTAAAACATATGTTTTTAATATTTTTATTTTTGTTTTTATGTTTGAGCTTATATATCTCTATTATCATAACAGTCTGAGTGATTCTGATTCCTGAACAGTAAACTTTAAAGTGTCAGCTTTGTGAACAAAGGTTGATTATGTATCTAGTCAGAAAGAATCATGAGCAGAAACCTTCTTATTTTTGGGTATGTAATTTCGGTCTCCATGCCAAAAAAGGGGGGTTACTAGTAAGGGGTTAAATAAACTCCGTCAATACAGAACAAAATATGCTGTAGCCTATTTTGCCGTCAATACTGCCGACGTTGTCTTTACTGTATCAGTAGGCTATATGTTAAACATCCAAATGTAGACTGGTCTGTCGGCACACAGAGCCACACAGTCGCAGACAGAAGTTCGTGAATACCGAATTCCCTTGTCTTTTTCATCGGTGTTTGAACGAAAAAAAATAACGATGTGCTCTAAAAAATAAGTCAGTGTCCGTTTCAACAAGTTTCCCCGTAAATGCAGTCAGAGAAAGAAAACAGATGCGTGCCATTACCAGTGTATGCATTCATCTCAAAGGGACAGCAACCCAATATACCTGCAACTGTTTGGGTCACCAAAGTTAATCAAAAAACAAAAGAGAAAGAGAAAGAGAAAAAACATTTTTGTAGCTAAAGGTAAACTGTATTAATGTATTAATACAGTGAAGGCAGTGTTATTTTACATTTGATTATTCAATGTCTGTAACTTAATACAGTTAATTTACCTGAGGAACCAAAAGCACTGCTTTATTTCACATGTATTTTTGTTCTATTGCTTTTATAAATGCTTGTACTTTGTTTATTATTTTCTACGCAGAGGCACTAGGCCTACCCTACAAAATTACCCCAATCATCCTAGAACTTTACAAAAAGAGCTACTCAAATCATCAGGTGAAATTGTTTTCAGAAAGAAGAGTAAGTCATAGGTTTTCAGAATTTCATTTTACTCTATGTGCCTATAGGGGTGGGATGGCAGGGGTTGTTGGCAATGTAAGTATATTTGCAGCGGGGCAAGGGAAAACATCCCAAGACCATTATCCCACCTCAACACTGGTCCATATCATTTTGCCTACAGTATATTGTGTAGAAAGGTAGTCTTCAGAACGTTTAATAATTACATTTTAGGGGACCCCCCCAAGAGTCCTAAGTCATTTCGAACCCTGAATAAAGCAATACAGAAAAATATATAAAGTTAAGGTTTTACACAGATTAAAGTGCAAAAGAACTATAAAGACCAATAGGTATAACGGTTGCACTTATTTTACAGTACGTGTGCTAACATGTACTTATAGTGTACTTACAGTGTGTTTATCTAAGAAAGTTCTGGTAATACAAGGTAACTACATGGGGTAGGGTTAGGTTTAGGGGTAGGTTCAGGATTAGTACCTAGTTATTACATAGTTATTGTAATTACTATAATAAGTACATAGTATTTACATGAGGAACAGGACTGTAAAATAAAGTGCTACCGGTATTACTTTACAATAAGACCTCATTAGTTAACCTTAGTTACTGCATTAACATTCACAATAAGCAATAGCTACATTTGCTACAAGTTATTAATCTTTGTTAAAAAGTACAAGTCTTAGTTCATGTTAGCTCATTAAATAACACAGTTGTTTTACCTTTAGATTTTAACAGTGTGTTATTAAATATTGGAATACCTAAGATCAATGAATGTTCAGAAGAAATTTTCATTGGCAGTTTGTTAACTAATGTAGCCTTAATGTAAAGTGTAAACAAACAACAAAGAATCAAAACACTTTCAAACAATATCTAGGGCATGTTGCAGTCCAGATTAAAATGTAAAAAAAAGTTTTAAAATGAATGGCCTATTAAAGGGACAATAAGTAACTTTTTAGGTATTTCATTATCTAAAATCAATATTTTTATTCATAAATATGCCCTCAATGGTGTACAAATACCTATGCCAATGTTTAAACTAATCCTTGTAAATGAAGAATTTATTATCTTTATATACATGGGACGGGTAGGTCGACGGAGGCTTCCATGTAGTTCCGCCATCTTGCAAAACTATAATAGCAGAGAGGGACAAAAAGTACTAAGCCAACGCGTTTCCACAGCGCGTTTTCGGTCAGAGCCAGAAACGCAGGTGCAGAGCAGTGAGAGACGCTTGAAACTGCACCGGCAAGTTTAAAAGTCTGGATTGCATTCTTATTATGGACCATACATATGCCGCGCCACAGGAGAAGAAAACATCGTCGCCAAAACAGTCAAAAATAGAACGTAAAAGGAAACGTGACCGTAGATTACAGAAAACAAGAGTTAATGTCGGGGAAGCTTTTTCTAGGTGGAAAGAGCTAATGCTTGATAAAGATTTCAAAAGAGACGCTGAAGTGGCCAGTTTTCTTCTCGACAGGTAAGTCAGTGTTACAATCTATATTATAATATTTTTTTTATATCTAACAATGCATATAATTCAGAAAATATAACGAATAAATTAGACATAACTACTAATTACAATATTTCATGTTTTCCACAGTCAGTAATTCATACTGTAACATTCGTTTGTTAGTTGTCATGTTGCAGTTTGTTTGAAATAACACACCTGTTCACCTGAAGGAAAACTCGACGAAGTGCTATTAGAAGACATCCTGTCAAAGCTTTTTGGTACATATCGCCTACCGTAGATGCAACGCGCATTTGAAAAAGCGAGGCGCTGGAGAGCAAAATTAGTTTGAATGCAAAATACAATTTCACCACTAGATGGGAGTAATTCCTACTCAGTGTCCCTTTAAGTCTAAATATTTAAGTATTTGGTGCTGTGTTGAGCACCACAGCGAATACACAAATATAAATAGTTACTGAAATCAACTTAAATAGTAGTGCTGCCGCTTTATTTTTGGGGTTTCCAGGGTGTAAGTGCTGCATTTTCTGCAGTTTAGCGCTATCTGCTGTCAGAATGAATGTGCTTTCATTCAGCGCATCTCTCGAGTGTTCCTCATGTGCTTCTCATGTGTGCTTGTTTACATCAGAGCACACACATACAGTGGTGGTGTGCATTTAAGCAGTTGATGGGAAAAGTATTCTTAAAATGCATCCCAAATTCTGAGTAATTTGTAATATAATTATTAACAGTATTAAGAAGTGCCCATGATAACAATATTGTGCATATTAATTACCGTGATATATCGCATTACCGAATACTGGCACATGTCTAGTCATGAGACAGTGAGTGTCATCGGAACAAATTTTTAAGATTGACCCAGAATAATAGTATATAATCTTTTATAGTTATTTATATACAAAATTGTTTTTGCTACCAAGATATGATGGTTTAAGTGGTGGAGTTTGAATCCAGTGGTGCCTTGTTCATTTGTTTTTCTTTAATCATCCAAAGGACTTATAACAATAAATAGAAACAGGATAAAAACTACTTTAAAACAATTAACAAATATTTGTAAAAAAAAATCTAGCCATAATATATTTGTATCATTGACTAAAAAAATAAAGGAGGGGCCGTTTCGGTCCATGAATGTTCTTTCTCCATCTATTGCCTAAACTGACTATAAAAAGATGATTATGGGAAAAGCAGATCTCATTCATATTAATCAACTCAATAGCATACCTCCTCTTAGTTAAAATACTATTTAAAATACCAGTAATTCTATTTTCACTAGTTGCATGGGCAATTCCTGATATCAACTTCAATGCAACTGTAATGTTCCCAGGTCCAGAAACGTAGTAAGGACAACAATAAAACAGTCCATGTGACATCAGTGGCTCAACTTCAGTTTTACAAAGGTACGAGAATACTTTTTGAGCACAAAGAAAACAAAAATAACAATTTATTTCAGCTGCTATTCTTCCCGAGTTACATCTTCTGTCATTTTGGAGAGTACCCAAAAACGTAATCGATGTAATCAGCACATGAACACTCACAATGCACGCAGATCGCCCCCTCAAGGACATCGTGCTTGTGCTCTTCACGCAAAGATTGTGTGTGTCATCAGGTGTCAAATAATGCCGACACGGATGTACGCACTGTTTAAATGCCTTGCTAGTGGATGCCATGATAAACAAAGAAAGATCGCTCTTACCGTGGTCATTTCTCAGATGCACGACGAAGAAGATGAAGAAGATAAATGACGTGCTCTCCGGGCACTTATTTATAGTCCCAACGGTAGTAAGATTGTTATGTGAACTTGCAAGCACGATGTCAGACACTGTAATATGCCCTGGTCCCCTCCCTGCTTACCGTGGTGACGAGATGCATAGCAGATTGTCATCACTCAATGGCTGGATGTCGAAGTGGTGCCCACAGAATAACATAGGTTTCATAGACAATTTGGACAAGTTTTAATATAAAGACTGTCACTTTAAGAGAATGCACTGATCCAGTGTTCGTATTAGTATTGAACAAGAGTGAATAGACCCCTTAAAAGTTTGTAAACATTGCAACGTCTCCGGGTGGGCGGGGCTTAGCTGGAGGCAAAAAGAGGCGTGGACGCAATGTTGACAAGCGTGAGCTAGCACGTTTTAGGAGGGATTTATTAAACATGGATGCAGAAGAAGTTTCGGAACTGTCCGAATATGTACAGTCCCTGACTGGCCCATGACAGCTATTTTTTTAAAAGGAATGTCTGCCGGGATGCGGTAAAACTTTAGTTTTGAAACAAAAGTGCTGTTCCTTCTATTCTGGCAGCCAAAAACACAACAAGAAGACATTTTAAAGTCAAAACCTCAAACTTTTAGTGCACCTGCTATGAGTTCTGCCTTATGTTTTGCCTCCAGCTAGAGCGGTGACGTCACAGTGACGTAGGTGATTAAGGGGTGTATAGGTTGTCCACTGTTTTTTTTCATCGCTGTTTTTGTAATGTCTGGGAACCCAGAATGCTCATCCATCAACAGAAACAAATATTACCTGAACCCCATTTGTTTTACGTGTTATTTATAGTAAACCATATTACAGATGCTTTGTCAGATTTAAGCTGAACAGCGGTCCCAGCGCGTGCCGAACCGTGTGTGGTGAACCGAAGGCTTCAGCTTTTTCAATTGATCGTCCCACCCCTGGTAAATATAATGTAAATGTAATTCTGACCTACCTGTCCCTACTGGCGAACATGGCTGGGATTTTGCAGCAACTTGCTGCGTCTGTGGCCAGGACTTTTCTCCTTTTATAAGTTCCCTCTCTGCTCTTGCTTTGCGTTTATGCTCCATTTTGTTGCACGAATTTCTGAGATAAAGCCTGCCAATTAGGCAGTACTTTGCTAATGTTGGGCATGTGGTGGTTTCATTTTCACCCGCGATCGCCTGATTCTATATTCATAAATCCATCAATTAGTTTGCAGTTGCATACCAGCGGCAGCCGGCAGGCCAAAATGACCATCAGGCCACCGGGAAATGTCCCGGTGCTCCCGATGGCCAATACGCCCCTGCTCAGTGCTGCACGAGACACACAATTGGGCTTACTTTGGCCTTGTTAAAAACTTTTCCTTGGCGAAACCGAAATAGACAGCATTGTGACTAATGTAACACACTTAATACTAGCATCTTTTTAGTTGAGCTATTTTATGAAAGCGATCGTGCTGACATTCAGGAAAGAAACACTCTTGATATAGTTAGACAATACTTAACGATCATGACCTAAATATTAAAAATAATACAGGGCATTTTTGACTCATAACTTGAATTATATTGTAATCTGATAGCCTTCATCCGACACTGGAAAGACTCTCACAATGTTTTTTTTTTTTTTTTGCAAAGTTACAAAATGTCAGTTCGCACATGATTAAAACAACAGTTAGAATATTAGTACACGTACATATTAGGCGTTGAGATAATAATACCTTTTTTCCATTTCTCCTTAAATAACCTGTCCGTCGTTCCAGGCCAAATGTCTTCTTTTGGACATGTTTAAAATCACAAGAAAATCTTGTGTTAAGTGTCCAGACTCTCGAGTCGTAATATCAACATAAATAAATTCATAATTTGTTCCTCTTTAAATTAAAAATAAAATGTTATAGCGAACACATTTTATTTAATATTCAAACTGATGTTTAATTTATTTTATATTATTGTTTAAATCCTCCTGCGGGCCGGATTGGCCATATGTTTGACACCCCCGTTTTATAGTATCTGAAGACCTTGATTGCATGTAAGCATAAAACTAACAATAATATTTGACATTTAAAAAAAAAAAAAGAACAATTCCTGTATAAAATGTGACCGCAACCTGTATATCAAACATTTTCAAATCATCCACAGCTGAGCAGCGCATGCGGAGTGAATGTGATTGTGTTAACCCACAATAACACATTTTAACTGATTAATCGCCTATTTTTGTTTGCTGGTAGGTTTATTTTTTTTTTAACACAAAAAAATAAATTAAGTTCGTGAGAGTTGCATTTTATTACATTCAGAATTAATAACAGCAGACCTAATAATACTATAGGCTAATGTACCAACCAGATATTTTTAGTTCCCTTCACTTTACAGAAAATGCTTTACATTTAACAAATTTATCAGAACAGAACAAGAATTAAAAATATATAATTCTAATGGATAAATATAATTGCAGTATATAATAATAATATAGGCTTATAAACAACAAAAATTATAATTAAAATAATTTAAAGCGATACATAAGGTAAGGTTGGGCTCATCTCTCTCATTCGGGCCAAATCCAAACATGTTGCTCATTTGAAGCTAAACTCTTATTCATTAAGTAAAATTGGCTTTGTATTTCACTCGTGTTTCAGTATCGAGGGAAAAAAAAATCATAAGGAGCAAAACTATGCCTGTGGACCGCTGCTTACGTGAATGACATGGTGAACTATTGCTGTTTCCAGGTAATATGTGCGCGTGAGGCATCAGCGCGATCAAAGTCAGTGTCAAAGTGTTTTTGATTTGGGCATGTCAAACATGCTACATGCTTATTGGCTCACTGATGATGACAAGATTAAACCCTTAGGTATCGAAATTTGGTACCGAATGGAAAGACATTTTTTCGATACTCAATAGTATCAAGGCAATTTGGTCGGTGCCTAAAAAGTATCGAACTCGATACCCAGCCCAACTCAAACTTATCTTAAATAACAAAAGGGCCATTTGGAATTCCTAAAGGTACAGAAGTGCCGAGTAACGTCTTTTCCACTTTCGGGCAAATGTGTGCCAGGGCTAACAACGAGCCGTGGGCCCATAGCCTCGACCCAAGACACGGGCCCAAAATCAAGCTGTATTTTCACTGTTGGCCCAGCGCTACTTTTAAGAGCCACACAGATGGGAAATCAAAAATTACCTGTATTACAGTGTATGATGTAGCTGTCCATCAGTGTAAACAATGTGCAAAGTAATTAAACCAAAAGGTACACGATTTATAAAGTTATTGGCTAAGTAAGGAGTCGACTCTGAATCGCTGAAACGAGTCGTTACAGATTACAAATCTTTTGCCCATCTCTATGTACGTCACTAGGAACAGTTTGCATAATAATCTCCGCCTACCGTCTTGGGAGAAACAAAACTCTGACCTACCCCACCCCCACACAGACTCAACAAGCATCTCCGAATCACAACCTTTAAGTATGATTATGAAGTTATGTGTTTGTTTTCTCCCGAGCGTCTTATCAGTATGTCGCGCTGGCACTGGAGTCGATTAACGCGTATACGTATTATGAGTCATTTTCCCCTGATAACCCCGAAAAAGAACTTAAATTACACTTTCAGTTTTAATCGTAGAGATAAGAGCAATACATCAATTGAATCTGTAAAGGGTCTATTTTTTTTTTAGATAAAGACATAATAACAACAAAACTTTGTGCACTTATAAAATAAAGATAACAAACAAGGTGCGCTGTTTACAGCCTTTGTGTGCTCTGATCTTCATTTACAAACAAGTCATTAAAATGAAGTTTAACTCCGTGAATACTCAACGAAGAGACATGAGAGAGATATCTATAGAAAGCTTGACATGTCTATTTTAAAACTAAACAAGTGCTGCTGAAAACAGATATTCTGTGATAAAGTAATCCATATGAAAACAACACGATGTCTGTTTTTCATGTCTCCCTTCATTATATCTAATGTGACCACGCCCCCGTGCTGAACGCGCTATTCAGATTCAAACTGAAGCGCGCGAAGCAGCGAGACTGTTCTTTAAGTTTTTTTATTTTACTGTTTGCTTCGCGATGAGAGGAATAAGACATAATTCACCCCAAAAAACGCATTGTTTACCGTGAAGTTGTGTGCAGAACAACCAATCAAACCTGACTATGTTAGTTGACCAAACAGAACACAGTATGCTACCGAAAGGTGGGGTTTAAGGAAACTGAATCTTTTGAACAGCTTCGCGCGAACCGTTTAGAGATCTCTGAGAATTGAGGTAATTTTAAAATGATATTTTGACAAAATGACAATGTTTTTTAACCTTGCATGGATTTAAACCTAATGTACAGGACTTATAAACAGTGATAGGAAGCTTAGAATTTTCATCTTACTGGCTCTTTAAAACCTTCCCTTAATACTCCTCTTTGAAGCAAACGTCACACAACCACAGCATGTCACTTGTGAGGGTAAAATTTATGAAAACTATACCGTAAAACAAACTTAACAGCAACTGATGTTTGTTTCCTTACATAAAAACTTAAGTCTTAAACAGATATTTTATATGATTTACGATTAAAATAAATATGTTTACATAAATGTATTAATTTGTGTGAGCATGCTAAATCAAACTATCATAATTTCACATTAAAAGAGAAAACACATACTTGCTCAGTCACAGCTGCTCGGTTTGTTTGTCAAGTCAAGTCACCTTTATGTGGAGACAGTGGCAAGGAACCAAAACTCCATCGGTGACAGAATGGAGAAAAAAAACCTTGGGAGAAACCAGGCTCAGTTGGGGGGCCAGTTCTCCTCTGACCAGACGAAACCAGTAGTTCAATTCCAGGCTGCAGCAAAGTCAGATTGTGCAGAAGAATCATCTGTTTCCTATGGTCTTGTCCTGGTGGTCCTCTGAGACGAGGTCTTTACAGGGGATCTGTATCTGGGGCTCCAGTTGTCCTGGTCTCCGCTGTCTTTCAGGGCAGTAGAGGTCCTTTCTAGGTGCTGATCCACCATCTGGTCTGGATACGTACTGGATCCGGGTGACTGCAGTGACCCTCTGATCTGGACACAGACTGGATCTAATTAATGCAGCCTAAAAATCCTTTAACGGATTTGGATATTAAAAGCATATTAGTATGTTATGTGTAAGCCAGGTTAAAGAGATGGCTCTTTTAATCTAGATTTAGGCGCCAAATAGGAAAAGGATCTGCTGCCCGCAGTTGATTTTGATATTCTAGGTATTATTTGTGACTACAGGAATCAGATTTTTTCTGTCGCTTGTGTGGTTTTTCTGGAGTTTGTGGTGCTTGTCTAATTGGACATCAGTGGGATTTGAAGTGGATGGCATGAAAACCATAGTTGGGACAAAGCTTAAAAGATATTTTAATATAGTATTGGAAGGGTATAGAGATGATTTTCAGCTTGCTCAAGCTTTCAATTAATTTTTTGTAAGGTTTGATACTCATGATTTTGAGAATATTTTCTGTGAGCAAAAACATAAATTAATTGGTAATAGACCTATCCCATTTGAAAAACAGGATGGTATTAACACGTTTAAACATCTAAAAGCTAGGAAAAGCTCTGGCCCTAATAATATTGAAGGTCAGTTGCTTATTTCTTGTGCAGAGCAATTGGGATCTATTTTTTATTATACTCAACAGAAGGTGCCGAGATTATGGAAATCCTCTACAGTTATCCCAGTGGCTAAAAAGAATCATCCAGCAGAGCTAAATTTTGCTTACAGGGCCAGTTTGCTTACAGGGCCAGGCGTGGGGTTGAGGATGCTACGGCCACCTTGTTGAATTTGGTACTTTAACATTTAGAGGGAACTAATATATGTATACTAGAATGAAGAATGTTATGGTTTATTACCTCATTTGAGCCATCTTCAGTCTCTTCCTCTTCAGACTTCTTTGTGAAACTAAAGAGCAAAAGAAATGATAAATATTCCTTATTTGTTTTCTTAATGCTGATTTAAGGTATTAAGCTGGACAGAGAGGTGCACTTTCCTCAGTTTCATCACGATACAAATGGCTAAACTCTTCATATCAGACATTGCATTTTTATCATTTGTCTTTAGTTAAATTATAACTTTAGATTGTATAGCCTACATTTCTGTCAATAAGAGATAAAGTCTGTACAGGTAATACAAAAAATTGTTTATGTGAATAAAAGTCACTTTTAAATTAGCCTATATATGTTGCTATACCTCATTATAAACTCCTCCACTGAAACTGTCCCCCAGAACTATCAAATAGACTCTGCTTAGTACAGAAGAGGTTTTCAGCCAACTCAGTGACCCCAAATTAAAAACAAACAAAACAGAACCCTAGATTTTCTTGGTTACTCTTTAAAGTATCTTTCAATAAAAACAAAGAAAATGAGATATTATATGTTAAAGAAGGTCTACAGCTCTCAATTTTATTCAGAAAAATGTTAACAAATGTACCCATGTTAATCCTTGTTTATTCCAGTTGTGTCTTGTCTGTCTGGGCGCAGTAGTGATGTGTCGTGTAGTGATTTTGAACGAATCTTTAATGTGACTCAGGAAGAACGAGTCGTCTCAGGGGTGTGATTCGTTAAGTCGCGCTTGCGCAATATTCTATAGGTTCTGTTCTGCTAGTGTAATTCACCTGTGTCAGTCAATGCAGTC
The DNA here is from genome assembly GCF_023724105.1 of Carassius gibelio. Lineage (NCBI taxonomy): Eukaryota > Metazoa > Chordata > Actinopteri > Cypriniformes > Cyprinidae > Carassius > Carassius gibelio. The sequence continues at coordinate 7,842,740 of NC_068374.1, forward strand.
TGAGCCGGAAAGAGAATTGATTAGTTCATCGTTCTGGTCTATCGGGGGGTGGGGGGGGGGGCAGGGTTTCATAATTTATTGAAGCTTCCCCGGGCTAATACATTGTTTAGCGGACCCCCACCTGCTGTTAGCGCTCCATTGATTCCCATTCATTTTGACGTCAGCGAATAACTTTAGCGAATAACTTTACATCTGAGGCGTTTAAAGACTCCATTTCATTCATTATTTCTAAAGAAACATGAAAATGTATAAAAGGCCCCATTACCTTGTATCTTATGTTATGGCCCTGTAGAAGCAGTTTTTGTAAAAGTAGGCTAATGATTGCGTCATAACCTGCGACTCTCTGTTGCACAGTAGAGAAATTACCGTATGGACAGGAGGAGAAGCTCGCAGACAATCTTTTACTGTCTATGAGGCTATCAGGGGGACGTGGAGGCATAAAGTCAATGGAGAAGCCCATAGAGAGTCCATAAAAGACACGGGACAAAATTGTTCAACAAGGTTTTGAGGAATTGGAAATAATTCGCTATGTGGGCAGTATGAAGTATTCACTACATATGAAGTAACATTGTACCATGAACTTTAAATAATTATTTACTTCATTAAATAATGAAGTATGGGTAACGGGCAATCTATATTAATGGGGGATGAGGAAATTATCATGAAATTATACATGCAATGGAAGAAAAAAAAACTCATCTCAATGTCAATCACGGTTAACGTTATTCCTTTATTTATTTACAGATATAGGATACGCGTGAAGATGAATGTGATCCCTTTCATCCTGGTCCTATACTACATAGATCCTGACCTATACTACATAATCTAATGTGAAACAAAGAAAACCATTTCTATTCAAGTGTTTTTGACTATGATTTATAAGCCCAAACTACATGATTTAACACCTAGCTCATAATTCTTTATACATTGGAATATTATATGGTTAAATGTTTTACGTGAAAAGATGAAATCATGTAGAACATTGAGCAATTTTAAAAGACTATATAAAATGAATATATTGAATGGATACGAAAATGACTCGAGGGGATATATTATATTGTATACTTACAGTATGGTTCCTTGGCTTATATATTAGGTCTGTTGAATGGGTTATTATTCGGTTTGATGTAGATAGAAGGAAACGAAGAAGATAGATGGAAAAAAAATGGTAAATGTGCGTTAATGCATATGTGTGTATCTGTGCCTATTTGAATCACTTTTAATAATTTTTGAAGATTGTGCTGAGATGTAGACCTACAAGTACTTATTTATCTGTTATTTTTCATTTTATATGGTTGTTTTATTATAATTTTAACTAACTAAAATTACTTAGAACAGGCTACTCAGACGATTACAATCCAAAAGTAGGCTTTATTTTAATGTCGATTTTAGCCACTTCTTTTGTCAGGCCTATAATGTTTTAATGTAAGATGTCATATTGTAATTGCATAGCGTAAGATGTTATATTAATATTATGGTAATTAATATACATTACATTATGTTTTAACTATACTATACGATTTGATTTCCAAAACAAACAAACACACACACACACACACATTAAAGGCCATGTTGCAGGTTAAACACCACTTTCGATTAATGGGTACATAAATCACTCAAGATATGTATATCATTTTTAAAATGTCTCAAAAATGGTCTTAAAGACCTATTTTTTAAGTTTTTGGTATTAACGGTTTTTTTACGCAACTCGGTGATGACGTCATGTTGGGGAGAAGTCGAGGAAAGGTAGCCTCAGTCTAGTATGATGCAGCGTTCCAGGCAACCCGTAAACCGTGTTTTTCCAACCTTAAACCCTTGAAAGTCCACTGGAATGGCAATCAAATCCGTGACTTCCCACCTGTGAACTCGTGTCTCATACTAGATCGATGTTCTCCGAGTTCTGAGGTCACACAGCACGCGAAACAACGATGACAGCCCATATGAATAATACTGCCTGCAGATGCAGTGTTTATGCAATTAGTACACGTTGAAAAAACGATTTTAGGTCAATGCAACGTTGCAATAAAATAAATAATCTAGTTACAATTCCTTGCGCTCAGAAAGTTTGGCGTAACTTGCCTGTAAAGGTACAAAGTCGTTAGTAGTGATATGAAATAGTGATTACGAGCTCAAAAACCTGCCTGGAACACGCGCAGCATCAGAACTATAGCGACTGACTGGGATGAGGAAGAGGTGGCAAGAGCCAACATGTATGATGGCCCGCAGCTGTGTAAAATGGGGAATTGCCAAGAACTGATGTCCGTCAAAGCCTATGCTTGGTCCGAGGAGAATGAGTTGGTGAAGTGTCCTGGTGAGTTGCTATCATTTGGCATCGCAGCAATGAGGACTGGAGCTAGCTTACGAGCAGCATTGCTCAATTACGACACACACACACACACACACACATATATATATATAATTTTATTTATTTATTACTGTCATTGAAAAATAAATGTTTTCTTTATATCTAGTGGCAGTGATCATGACGTTAGTTCAGAGAAGTACCTGTAACCTTTGTCATAGTGTCGTAGAACTGGTAAATTTTGTCTTTGTCATCTAGAAATAAAAGGCATCATGCTAGATATATGGACGTTTCTAAGCGTTTATCTCGTCCTCCGATGAAAATGTTGTTGCAAACGTAGCCGCGTGTGTGTCGCTGTGTTTGACAGGAGCTTGTGTGGGTGCCATCCCATGTAAACTGCGTTAGAAAGCTTGTGCTGTAGGGAAGTGAGTGCGTTTGGGTAGCTATCTCTCTATCTATTTGTCTGTCTATCTATCTACATACTGTATCTAGTCTACCTATCTATCTATATATATGTATTTATCTATAATCTGCATTCTGCGCTATCTGAATACTCACGTCTCTCTAGTCACTCTCAATGCTCTCAAGGCGGCTTTGGTAAATTCTCTCCCCAACGTGACGTGATGCAATGCATTGTGGGGGAAAGGAGACCGCTGTAAGATAGTACCTACTTTTTCGTATTATATTCCGTTTTGTGATACCCAACAACATAAAATACAATGGATAACAGTTTAAATGTTTATTACCAACAAGCAAATTGCACATATTCGTTAAAAAATTAACCTTGCAACACGGCAATATCATTGACTTGATTGCAAATGAATGCACAGTCCCTATTTAAACTGAACAGAGATGACATAACTGAATTCAATGATGAACTGCCTTTAACTATCATTTTGCATTATTGCGACACTGTTTTCCAAATTAATGTTGTTCAGTTGCTTTGACGCAATGTATTTTGTTTAAAGCGCTATATAAATAAAGGTGACTTTGACTTTGACTTTTGACTTGTTAAAAGATGAACAGCAATTCAGATGAGATTGACCAAAAAACAAATTTATGCTACAATACACACAGAACATCCAATATCTGGAGCAGAAGCAACATTCACTTCAGTCCACAAGAGCTATTAGGTGCATGTCCACCATGGATTCAAATGGACAACCTTAAAGTTCTAGAACCAGCAGCTTAGCAGATTGTGCCACTCAGTCGATGCATATTCAACGGGCTTCAGAGGAGAGGTTGACCCCTGTGCAGTTTTTAATGCTTTTTTGTAGGATAGGTTACTTTCCCGCCAAGCAATACGCAATACCTCTAGTTTTGTTTTCTTCCAGCTGCACTCCATTTTTGGGTGCGAGTATGCTCATTATACCATGGTGTCAAACTGTTTTCCTTAGTTCATGTATAGTAAATGAACATACTTTATGGAAGGCCAACAATTCACAAAAAATTCACAAAATTTTTTCAAAGAAAATAAAAATATATCTAACACTAAAAGATTAATACAATGAACCCCCCCCCCCCCCCCCCCAAAAAAAAAACAACAACAACAACTTATATTTTCATACATAGTCCCTCAAGCATGAAATACACATGTGAGTGATGGTGAATATATTTCCTCCTTATAAAGTTACACTGAGTAAAACTGCCAGGAATGGCCTAGTTGGCATGTAAAATTAACAGACCAAACAATAGTCATGAGCCAACAGCCAAAGTGAACAAAAACTAAATAAAATTTCAAGGCAGGCAAAACAGTGATCAATTGAGCTGGAACGAAACAACTCTTTGAGACTTTAGCAGGTCACACACACCATTAAAGGGCTACAATCATCACAATGCGACTCGTTCAGCGTCTGCCTCTCTCATCCAGCCCAAGGGTTTTTCACTATGTGGTTGAAGTCTGTGTGTTATGCATCAGCACTGATTGTTCTTGTGGGCGTCTCCACTAATTGTCATCAGCAACAGCTGTCACTCATAGCAACAGCTGTCTAGCATCTTGTGTTTGTGAGAGCATTGTTTCAGGTACCTCGTCTGATGTTTGCTTTCTTGTGTGTTTCTGCGTTGGATGTCCGTGTCTACCTGGAACCCCGTTCACTCTTCGCAAATCACCACCAGCATCTTCACTTACCTTCGGCTCGCTTCCCCGCAGTTCCTGTGTCACCTTCTCCTGCTGTCAACTCATCTCCGCCATTCGGATCCCTCACTCACCTGAAATCTTCCTGGACTGTGTATTCTGACCAAGTATCATCCGTGTCTCATCTATATGTACTGTGTCATTTATTCTATTAAATATTCATTACTCGCACTTGCTTCCTGCCACTCCTTTCACCCAGTAGTTACAGATAACCAACATGAGAATTACAGAAATCAGAGATTTTTCTTCCAGCAACAGAGAAGCACCTGAATGCCAAACAATTGAAACGCACTCATCAACTTATTGGATGTGCGTATTTAAAGGTAGTCTTGCATACTATTATAGGTACATCAATCAGAATCTGACCCAAGGTTGTGCTCCTTTCAGCAGAGACACAGAGGGTTAAGTGTAAAGTATCTTTGTAACTTTGACAGACTGTTCTGCTTTTCTGAAATCCTCATCAGAATCTCTCTGCTGTCTGAAAAATATCATCAGTTTCATTAGCTGGGCAATGGTTCAGACTGAAAATGCTGAAAATGGTAAAAGCTAATCACAAGCTTTACCAGCTTTACCTGTCCTCCATGTAACGTTACATAGACGCCACGCACAGAAAGAAATGTTACAGAGATAGTTCTCCCAAAAATGAAAATTTGCTCATTATCTACTCACCTTCAAGCCATCCTAGACATATAATACTACTTCTTTCAGATGAATCCAGTCTGAGTTATATTAAAAATTGTTCTGACCTTTCAAGCTGTTTAATGTTGCTGTGCTTCAGTCCAGAAGAAGTGAAATAAAGCGCATCCATCCATAATAAAAAGTGCCTCACCTGCTCCAGGGGAGGGTGAACAAAGGTGTCCTGTAGCGAATCGGTGAGTTTTGTAAGAAATATATCCATATTCAAAATGTAATAATGACTTTAGCTGTACACGTAAGTAGCTCTGGACGGATGATGTATGAGGTCAGTTTTGAGCGGTGCATGCAGAAGTGGATTTGGTTTCATGTAGAATCTCTGACCAACACTATAAAGATAGCAGGACTGGAAAACCTGTTCAATCTCACTCTCAGCTACAGACACGGTGCAGATATTCTTGTATGGTGTCACTTGACTGTCAGGAAGAAACCAGCTGAGAAGTTTGTAATTCCCAACAAGGACAAACTGGTGTGTTGGTTAAGTAACAACAATCCCTCAACTAGTGTCAGCACAACAAACAAGTTTTACCAGGAATTCAGAAAATACACCCAAGTGACTTTGGGAAGACTTACACAAAGTTTCTGGATTATAAGGACTACTATCCAACATGGCTAGCTGCAAATGTTATCTTGCCTCTGAGAACTTCATCCACAAGAACTACATCACTGAGAAGTTAAATGGACCGTCCCTGTGGTGTTGGGTCCTCCGAGAAGTAACTATGAAAAATGTGCTCACGCCGAGTCCTTCATTCATGTCAATGACTTCTCAGATGCCAGATGTCACTAGCCTGACACTCATAGAAAAGAGAAAACAAATTAAACCAAATAAAGCAAAAATACAGGCTGTAATGCCATGAATTTATACTTCCAAAGGGACAATGTATCCTGGGTAGAGTTCATTTTGTCAGCTAATTTAATTTTAGTTTTAGACCCGTGTTAAAATGTCCTTGTTAGTTATTATTATATTAAGTCAACCTGAAGGAGCGGTCACACTGCACTTTTCGTTCCATTGACTTCCATTCATACGCATGCGAATGCGTCAGACCGAAAACGCATGCTCATGCGAAAAATTTCGTATTTCACTGTGTTCGAAAGTTTAAGTTTGGTGAACTCTGACCTGCGAATTCGCATCACGTGAAGTCGTGTGACCAGTAGATGATCTATACGTCACTGCGTGACCTCTCTGTACAGAAATAAAAAAACGAAGGAAGTGCTAATTTTAGCCTATTTTATATAATACATATTTAAAAGATAATTAAAAAAAGAAGCTGCATGGTTCCCAGTGTCAATGGAAACGGGAACGATAGTACACTTGAATGAGGACAAGTTCTATAATTTTTGTATTGTTTAGTGAGTATATATTTATAGAGAGAGAGAGAGAGAGAGAGAGAGAGTACAACATAATAAGATGCTTTCGACACCGTGGCAAAAGACACAGTAAAAGCACAGAATAATCCATGTTGTAATAACTGAGGGGAAACCGTTATATCTTGCTTCCGCCCATATTCGGAGCGGCGTCTGAAATAATTTTGCATGTTCAAAGGCTAGTGTGACCGCTTCTTTATACGGTTTAGTTTTAGTCGACTAAAAGTCTCAACATTTTAGTCTAGTTTTAGTCCAAGACGCCCCTTATAATCTCCCTCTAGTTGACATCTTCAGAACACAAAACATATAAGAATAAGCATGCGTTAACAACATAACTAGTTTAATGTGAGTTAAACTTGATCAGTTACTGTTAACCTTAAAGCATTTTTAGCATAGATTTAGCCAGCTATCTATAACCATCCAAACATGGTTATAGATAGATGTTACATATGTAACATTACATAGACATCATGCACAGAAAGAAATGTTAAAGGGATAGTTTACCTAAAAATGAAAATTAGCTCATTATTTTCTCACCCTCCAGCCATCCTAGGGGTATATGACTTCCTTCTTTTAGACGAATCCAGTCTGAGTTATATTAAAGGGGTCCTATGATTTTGCTAAAAAGAATTTGGTGTAATGCGATGTGTTTATGTGGTTAAAGGTTAAAAAAAACACATTCTTTTCCACATAATGTACATTATTGTTTCTTTGTGGGAGTGAAAGGTGAACTGATGTAGCTGGTCTCAAGGTCACGGATGTCAATCCCCTTGGGGCAAGAGGTCAAAGGTCAAACAGGAAATCATCAATCAAAAAAGTTGATGCTTCTATTGTAATTAAAAAGAAGGTTAGTTACACTTTACCCCAAATGTGTGGTTTCACCCACTCTGCCCTAATACCATATAAAATATCTTCATATAGATGGGGTAGTGTTGGCGCAGTGGATAAGACATGCCTTTGGTGTGAGAGACCCGGGTTCAAATCCACTCACTATGAGACACCAATGTGTCCCTGAGCAAGACATTAAACCCTTAATTGCTCCAGAGGTGTGCGACCTCTGACATATATAACAATTCTAAGTTGGTAAATGTAATATAGATATTGTCATCACATATACAAATTATACGTGTTGCAAAATGACATATTTACACACAATAACATTAGTAATTCAGCTCAATATAACAGTATTATTCTACATTCACTCTTCCTCCTGCACATGATATGTGAAAAGTGTCATGTCTTAAGTAACTGATAAGAGGAAGTGTGCTGAAGAAGTGTCAAAACAGACTGTTGCATGATGATTAAACTGCTTTTCCAGCTATTCCTGCACAGTTTGACTTGATTTCTTTTGCATGTCTACAAAAGTTCATATTGAGAATGAACAGAGGTTTAACTCTAGTCAATGCTGAACTCTACTGCAGTCAGTCAGAAGAGGGACACAGTCTTGTCTCTCAACGTCTGTCTCAGTGTCACATACACAGAGTATGTTTTCAGTAATATTTCTGAATAACTTTTGTTAATCGATAAACAAGATTTTACCAGTACATCCTCCACAGCAGGTGTATGCAGTGGTGAATCTATGTAATGAAATAAAGGAGTTTGAATCAGTGTCTCAGACATGCAGCATTATTACAGTGGAGAATATTAGTGTATCTCCAGAAATGAACATTAAGAGAATTACTCTGGTGTCATGTGTGAGTTAATGAGGCATGTAATTAAACACTTGTGTCTTTACAGATACAGAGTTTGGTTTATTTCTTTTATTTCAGCAGTCAGATGTGTTTCATTTGCTGAAGCTGTTGGAGCTTCAGCTGCTCAGATTACTGTAGATCTGGTGACTCTTAACTGCAGTTTTACTTCACATTAAAAGCCCTTGATCTCGAGGTGTGTCACTGAATCATGGGTAACATCTCCTCCATCACCACAGCAGTTCAGATGGAAATGGACTTCAGATCAATTTGTTCCAGTAGAAGAATAGGGCAAGTTTTATACATTACACAGTTTAAGTGTTTTGATTAACTATCTTTATGTTGACAGTCACATGAAGAGGATGAAAAGGGGATCTGCTGTAAAAGAGAGTTTTCTCTCGAAATGTGAAGTGAACCACCAACAGCAGGTTTTTGTCAGACCACATCTGCAGTTTCTTCATCACACAACCAGAACCAGACACTCAGTGGTTTCTCAGCTCACTTCCTTTAGTCGCAGTCTCTTCTGAGGAAAACTCTCTTCAGTAAAGTCTTCTTGTCCAGTACACAGTGTCTTTGTCTTAATTTACAAATATATCACAAATGTACACAATTATTCACTTAAATTAACAAATGTAATTCACATGAATGTTACACATAAAATAATTCTGAAAATAAAATTAACTTTTAGCCTGTGATTGTATAGTTATTTTTGTTTGGGTCACTTTTATGCTCATTTACAGATTCATGATTTTGTTAAGGGGGTCAACTAGAAAAGGTTTACATGATTTAATGTTGACTAAATGAATTATTTTTTTCTAATATTCATGAGTTCACACTTACATACAATAAGCTGAAGTATTATAATGCATTTTTGTAGTTTGTAGTAGTTGTCTAGCCAGGAGGCTTTCACCAACATCCGACGGGAGCTCAATACGAAACGGGTATCCTCACTGATGTAAGACAGAAAGGTAGGGTTGTGTAGCTGGGAAGCTCTTGTCGCCATCAGATGGGAGCTCAATATTCACGGCATGAACAGGCTTCTCTGGTAAAAGGATGGAAAGGCCAAGATTGCTTTTAACCGGGAGGGCTCTTGCAGCATTCAACAGGAGTTCAATACTAAGAACAGTTTGGTTGTCTAAAAGGGTTGACGCTATGAAGATTACTTGCATAATTGTTTAACAAATCCAATGAGCTGCTTCTGATAACATGTCAGAAAATCTTGTTGCACTCATTGGATTTGAAAATTAAGCGTACAAAAAATAAATTGAATTTCCTGTGCCAGTGTACCCCAAATAAGTGCCATGAATCAGCGATCTGGTCATTTGTCAAATCATCATATTGTCAGCACGTGAGAACGACGATATTATGGTGCATGGGTGGAGTAAAAGAGAGACTCTTTATTCTTGTCATAGCGTAACTACTTGGCGTTTTAAACCGTGCAGGTGCACGAGAGAGAGCCTATGGAATCATTTATAATAAAAAATAAATAAATTTTATATATATAAACTACTATACTATATAAATACTATTTAAAACAGTGTTGTGGAAATTCTAACTCAATAACACTTTGTAGAGCCGGAAAATGAAAAACCAAACAGAGTTTTGTCTTTGTATTGCTTTAATTCTCTGCAGAAAATGATCTAGTTTACGCACAGCTTGAGTCTGTGTGCAAAGATAACACGCAGACTCACAACCCTTCTTTTATAGCATGTAAAAAGATACATTGAAGGACAGATTAGGACCTTTGTGCTAATCATGTTGCTCAGTCCACATCACCCCATTACACATGCACATCTCATGCACATTACATCGTAGATGCCTGGTTATTCTCAAAAACTGTCCGTCCCTAGTACACAGTTTCCCCTTAAATGTTGTTTTTCAACCTGAAGCAGTTACAGTAGGTAGACATCCAAAATGGCCCTTCTACCGCCGTGTGTACCTGTAAACTGCTAACACTTAGCATTTTTGAATTATGCCTTATGTGTGACCAATTTTTTTTGATTCAGCTGTTTATTCGTGCTGGTGCCTCACGCACATATTCACTGGAAACAACAGCAGTTCACCGTGACATTCGGCTCGAGCAGCAGTCCACTTTGGCATATTGCTCATTATGATTTTTTTTACATCGATACTGAAACACGCGTGAACTACAAAGCCTATTTTACCTCATGAATAATAGTTAAGCTTCAAATGGGCAACATCACGAATATGGAAACTGATTTCTCCTGAGTGAAAGAATGAAAAAGCCCAACATTACCTTCTTTTAATTATTATAATTTTTAAGCCTAAATTATTATATACTGCAATTAAAATTTGTTACTAATTAGTATATACTGAGGAACAGAGCCTGGGCCTAATCTAGGCTATCTAGTTTTTTTTTTTTTCTCATTGCATTTTGCATGACTTTGTGCATCACATTCACTACGCGTGCTCTCTGGCGCAGATCCACCTCCTGAGTTGCTCAGCTGTGGACGATTTAAAAATGTTTTATATAAAGGTTGCTGCCCCATTTTATACAGGAATTGTTCATTTAAAAAAAACGAATTATATTGTTAGTTCTAATTAACACAAGTTCATTTAGGCTATATAACATGCACTGTGACATTTTGACCTTTTTAACTCCTTGAGAATTTAAAGTTAGTTTATTAGTATTTAAATTCAAATTTAAAAAAGGTTTTTAATTGCTTAAATGTTATCTTTTAATTAATAATATGTCATATTGAAGGAAGCTTGTGGAAGTGTACATAAAACTATAAGCGTAAATTAAATTTGCATGCGCAAGATAAGTTTGTGAAGGTGTAAATCGCGTTTCAAGCATAAGAAAAAATTATTTCCAGCATTTTACTGTTACGCATATCTTCTCATTCAAAGAGTTTTCTTTATTTTCATGAATATGAAAATTGTAGATTCACACTGAAGGCATCAAAACTATGAATTAACAGATGTGGAATTATATATGGTATTACATACATAACAAAAAAGTGTGAAACAACTGAAAATATGTCATATTGTAGGTTCTTCAAAGTAGCCACCTTTTGCTTTGATTACTGCTTTGCACACTCTTGGCATTCTCTTGATGAGCTTCAAGAGGTAGTCACCTGAAATGGTCTTCAACAGTCTTGAAGGAGTTCCCCGAGAGATGCTTAGCACTTGTTGGCCCTTTTGCCTTCTGTCTGCGGTCCAGCTCACCCCTAAACCATCTGGATTGGGTTCAGGTCCGGTGACTGTGGAGGCCAGGTCATCTGGCGCAGCACCCCATCACTCTCCTTCTTGGTCAAATAGCCCTTGATGCCTTCAGTGTGACTCTACAATTTTCAGTCATGAAAATAAAGAAAACTCTTTGAATGAGAAGTTGTGTTCAATCTTTTGGTCTGTACTGTACATAAATAGTAATATCTTTTCACACATTGCACATTATACCAGACAAAGAGAAATTAATTCAGACTTTTCATCATAAAAAAGCAACATATATGCTTGATTCTCCTCATCCCCCCTCTCCATATTCTCGCTGGTCTCACTTGAGGGGACGAAGGGTCGAGGAAAGACAGGACCGCCAGGTAAATCCACTTTTTCCCTGACCCTGCTGCTGACCCACTCCTCTTCTCGGTCTCCTTTATCCTCTCTTTTAAATATGTGTCCCTCAGACTTTTCCACTTCTTTCTGCACACTTCCTCTGAATAAACACATCAACTCAATGTGTATATATAGCTCAAATTGAGTAAAGAGCGTTTTTTACAATTTACCAGATTGTCCGACCTCCTCACTCACTTTCTTCCAAGCAAGATCCTTTTTATTTCTGTTTTTATGGAAGTATGAAGGAGTATCATACAGCTCTGGGTATCCACATACAGTGATTACAAGTTTGTACTCCATTGTTGTTTTGGATCTTCCCTCCGCTCGCTACGTCGTAATCACGTCACTACCAGAGCAAGCTCCTGATTGGTTAACGCGGTTAGTTCAGATTTTTCAACTCGCAAGAATCGTGCGTCAAAACGCTCAATTCGTGCCGCAGGTTGTCTACTCGTGTCTTTGCATTGACTTAATATTGAAATCACTCGCGCCAGATGCTCTATTTGCATCTGGTGTGAACGCAGCTTAAGAAATGCACATAACTTCATAAGTACCAAACTTTCATCTGTGAATATTAAATATTTTAAATATTTAAACTATAGTGTTTTTCTTTCATTTTCCTTGACTGAAGCCATCAAATCTAACACATCAGCGAGGCAAAACTGACGTCTATTTGCAAAAATATGCTTTGATGTGCTTGTTTGATAACTTGTGGTTAAAGAGCCACTCAGCGGTCAAAAGCTGCAAATGCACTTTACAGACGCGGTGGTGGTAGAAAGGGCGTTTTGGATGTCTACCTACTGTATCTGTATAAAGCTGCAGAAGTAGTTCCCCATAATCAGATTTTAGTCTCTTTCAATATTGTGTGGAAGTGGAATGGCACACAGTTTGTCTTTAGACCTAATAACTACACATTTCCATTTGAGTGATTGAGGATGGACAGCAAATACATTATTAGACACTATATAAATGTTGAGGATATACTGTATTTAGCTGAACATCTCTAAATGAAAAGTGCACCTCCTGAGATTCAGCCTTTAAATTGTCCGTCTACTTGGTTCTCTAGTTTTAAAACGGTCACCATTGATTACATTTCCAAATTAATTATGACTATGAGTTCCTCTACTTGTACCTTGGATCCTATTCCAACTCATGTTCTCAAAGAGTGTCTGCCAGCTATCAGTCCTCTCATTTTGAACATTGTTAATACTTCCATTACCACTGGACTTGTTCCTCAAGCCCTTAAGGTTGCCTCCATCACACCAGTTCTCAAAAAGGCTGGGTGTGATGTGTCTGATCTGTCTAATTACAGGCCAATATCTAATCTTCCTTTTTTGGGGAAGGTTTTGGAACGTGTTGTTGTGTCACAACTTCATTCACACTTGTCCATGAACGAGCTTTTAGAACCTTTTTAATCTGGGTTTCGTTCTGGACATAGTACTGAGACTGCCTTGGTCCGAGTTATGAACGATCGCCTCGTCTCTGCTGACTCTGGTGCCCTTACTATCTTGGTGCTCTTAGATTTGAGTGCAGCCTTCGACACGGTGTGTCACTCTATACTGCTTGAGAGACTCGAGACCTGGCTTGGTATTTCTGGAACAGTGTTGGAGTGGTTTAAATCTTACCTGACTGATCGTACCCAGTTTGTTATTTTAGAAAATAATAAATCTAACGTTGGACAGGTGTGTCATGGTGTTCCTCAGAGGTCTGTCCTTGGCCCGATACTTTTTAATATTTACATGCTTCCTATAGGGCAGATTATCAGAAAGTATGATCTCGGGTACCACTTCTATGCTGATGATACACAGATTTATATTAGCACAAAAACTATCACAGGTGTATCAGAAACCCTTTCTGACTGTCTCCAGGAAATTAAATTATGGATGTACCAAAATTTTCTTAAATTAAATGGTACAAAGTCCGAGGTTCTTTTAGTTGGTACCCCTGCAGCTACCTGTAATGGTAAAAATTTTAATTTGGAGATTGAAAACAATCTACTGTCTACATCACCACAAGTACGTAACCTTGGAGTAATTTTTGATTCTCACTTGACACTTGAAGCACATATCAAGAGCATTTCAAAATCTGCATTTTTCCATCTAAGGAATATTGCTAGGATCAGGTCCTTTCTTTCATTACCTGATGCTGAAAGGCTTGTCCATGCACTTGTGACCTCTAGGCTTGATTATTGTAATGCCCTTTATCTTGGGCTACCAGCAAAATCTATTAAGCGCCTGCAACATATACAGAATTCAGCTGCTCGTGTTCTTACACATACTCCTTTTCGTCAGCATATCTCTGGGGTGCTTAGGAACCTGCACTGGCTCCCGGTCCATGACCGTATTGATTTTAAAACTCTTATCTTAACGTATAAAGCTGTACATGGAATTGCACCATCATATATGTGTGATTTAATTACATTATATATGCCCTCTCGATCTCTCCGTTCTCTTCTACTTAAACAGCCTTCTTGTAGACTGAAAACAATGGGTGAAAGAGCCTTGTCTGTGTCCGCCCCCAGGTTGTGGAATGCACTTCCTTCAACTGTTTGGAATGCACCAACACTAACAAGTTTCAAGAAACAGTTAAAAACCCATCTTTTTAAGATGTCTGTGTCCTAATTGGTGACACTCAATGTATATTCTATTATACTTCTTGTTGTTTTCTTTTTTAATGTATTTTTAATGTATTTATTTTTGCACTGTACTTGTAGCGCTTTGGGTATAAGAAAAGCGCAATATAAATAAAATGTATTATTATTATTATTAAATGAATTTCTTTTTAACTAAAACAGAATCTCTTTGTGGTGGATGCAGAAATTCCCCAATTCTCACTCTTGAAAGACACCAGGGTCATAATTTAAAAGAATGATCCATCAATTCTTATATATTTACCAAGTGCAGTATGTCTTGTTTGATACCACATAATAGCACATTTTTTCTTGGTGCTACACATTTACCATTGATGTGTCATTAGTATGGACAGTAATGTGTCTTATTAGTCATCATATACGGATACTGTAAGGATGTGCTTGTTTGTTCCCACTTGTATGTAAGTACTATATATTTACCATGTTTGTACATAAGTACAGTACAGGAAATTAGTTTCCATTTATGGACACTACCTGTAAGTGACTGTTATTACCCACGTTTGTCTGTATGTATTATCATACATGTACGACTGTTAAGATCAGCTGTGTTTCTTATTTGTTACCATGTTCATACACTTCAGGTAAGTACCTTGTGTTACCACTCATTTCCTGTAGGTACAAGATATGTACCAGAGAAGTACATGTACTGTAAAAGGAAGTTACATTAAATTGAAACGAAGTTAAATGATTTCATTACATGTATGTAATATGTGTGTGAAAAATAAAGAAACTTGAGCCAATTTGTGTGGAACAGATCAACATTTATGCACCTGTCAAATCTCATTCAGTGTTATCTCATTATTTTTCCTAATGTCTCCATTAGTTCGTTAACACACCTGATTCATCAGCTCTATGATGGAAACTGTGATTAAACTCAACTGGATGTGAATGTCTGTTAATGCTTTTCTTACTCACAATATAAAGGTTAACCAGTTATAAATGAAGCTGGTTGAAGCCCTCTGCATAACTGTGACACAAATACACATGTATTGATTATTTACTCATGTGTCGTTTTTTTTTTTGTTCAAATTTGATTCATAAACATTTATCTGTTGAAACTGCCATTCAATATGAAATATCTTTAAAGGTCCAAAACACTGGTTTCAAGCATGTTTGTATACTGGAAATAATAATTTCAGAAGAATAAATCAAAGTTTTGATTTGTCAGGTAAAATGTTTCATGGATGAAGATGATCAGTTAAAGCAGTCCATGATGCTGCACACATGAACACAAACACATGAAATATCCCTCACACTGCCAGCAAACGGAGAGATTCGGTCTGACTGCGGTGACTCTTGTAGCGATTCAAGAGGATTCATGTTTTCTGACACCTATAAAAAAAAAAACTCCACGAGAACGACCACAAAACACGCTAAGCATCTCAGAACAAAATCTCCAGATGCTCTCCTGAGAACCAGACTGAAAAACCTGATCAGCTGTCTGGACTATTTTCAGTGTCCTTCTGCAGTGAGTTGAAGTTCCTTTTTACACGAATACTTGAAGTATTTGACAGGGTTCTCAAGTCTCACACTTTGGCTGTAAGACTCCTAAGACTTCACACGCTCACACACCACACCGTGTATTTCTCAAGCTGAAAAGGCAATGCCGACCAAGTTGTTCTGCAACATAGATGCGCGATCACACAGAAGTTGATGGATCATTCTCGGTCACTGTACGTTCGTTACTAGGTAACCAACAACATCACACAAACACACGTCGTGATGGAGAGGGTAAGTCGGAAGAAAGCTCGTATAACATTTTTAAGCTAGAACATTTAACATACAGCCCATCGTACACATTATTATTGATGCAGCAAAAACTCTGCAACTACTTTGTAGCCAGACCAGAATCTTTGGCTCAGTTTAACTAGCTAAAGTTATCTGAAACTAAGGGAAATGTTAGTGGGTATGGGAAGGAATTAAGATGTATCTCTTCATTTTATTTTAAATGATATATTATACTGTATTAATAATATTTCTAGTTACATTAAGACTACATGTATTAAAGCAAAGTGCTCTGGGTAATATTTTATATCCTGTCAAAATATACATTGATTAATCATTGCCATTGCATTTGTATTTTTCAAAGATGTCATCAAAATGTGCAACAAACACTTACAACACAAAACACATTTCATAAACTGGAGTGTGTACTCTTGTGCACACACAAACACACACACACACCTTAATATGGTAATATGTACATTTGTTCCCAATGTCCCACCACACAATAAATCATTATACCATTTCGACTAGACACATTCAAAATGAAAAAATATTTGTTTTTCCAAACTATTTAGAGCAATGTTATGTTTTTGTAATTTTTGTATGTGTAATTTTGAAATATAACGTTAAAGTTAATATAGTTAGCAATTAATATATTTAACTATAGTTGTAAATTCAATTTGTGCTGGTAAATTATGAACAATGAGTCAAATTGGGGGGCGGGGCTCCATTAAGCTCCTCCCCTAACTTCATGCGATCTCACTCTAAGCTTTTGAAAAAACTTGAGAACCCTGATTTCCAAAAAAAACACTTCCTTTCTGCATAAATACTGGCCACACAAACAGATGAGGAACACAACACAGTCCACTACAGAGAGAGAAACTAGTGTTAGTTTACTGAATCTGGAAATGAAAATATAGAAAAGGGTAAAACTCAGAGAAGAAGATAGTTGATGTCTAAAAATATATGGACGTCGTACGAGGTAAAGTCAGAACAGATATCACAGATTCAACATCACGAGAATCCAGTCATATATATATATTACTGTAAACTTTTGAACTGCACCATAAATGTCTGGAAGTGTGAATGATAGCATGTATAAAGGTTCAATAATGGACTCCGAAGACCGAATAGAAAGGATTGTTGATATCTACGTCAGTGCAGAGGCTGTAAGAGACATGAAACATAAGAAAGAGACAGAAGACTTCAACACAGAAGAACCCCGAACACCTCGACACACAGGTAACTGAGATTAAAGGACATTTTCTGATTATTCTCTCTCTTCCAGGTCCTCCAGTATGATCTGACATGCTCCATTTGTTGATGGTGGTTAATGCTTTATTTTTTTCCTGAAAGTGACTGATCGTTTTGCTAGAGAAGACTAAATATGGATTTTTGACCTTTAGAAAAGGTTTATTTTGAGACTTGTTCACGTTTTCCTCCAAAACCAAAAATGTATCATCGGCTGAAAAAAGTCAAATACATTGAAACTCGGATGAGTAAATAACCAGGAAACCATTTTTGAGTGAACTGTTCCTCTGCATTTACTCACAAAACACAAAAACAAAAACCACACTAATAAACGTCTGACAAGCGTTAAAGTTAGTCTACAGTTCACATGTTTTCAGAAGATGTGAGTCGTATGATATGAGGAAGTGAAGAGACTAACATCATATCTATCCTCTTCAGGAAGTGATGGTGTGACGATCTCCAGAGCAGCTGCAGTAGTGTTTGTGCTGCTGTGTGTTCTTCTGATGACTGCAGTCATAGTGCTGTGTTTCACCTTCATTCAAGAGAGACAACAGCTGAAGACTAAGATCACCAACCTCACAGAAGAGAGAGAACAGCTGAAGACTAAGATCACCAACCTCACAGAAGAGAGAGACCAGCTACTAACCAACAATATGAGCCTCACAGAAGAGAGAAACCAGCTACTAACCAACAATATGAGCCTCACAGAAGAGAGAGACCAGTTAAAATTAGAAAGAAATGATCTTCAGAAGTTTGTGGGTTAGTTTCTTCAGTCTTAACTTGATCTAAAGCAGACTTTCCTGGATCTGTTGTGTAGCTAATGCTTGTAAATTGACCTTTCTTTAGCTCTTTATGTTAATAATGATTAATGATAATTTAGAGATGTCAGTGGAGTATAAATAATAATTTAAGACATATCTTAGATTGACTTTATAAGTCAGTATTCATTTATTTGAGCATAAGAATTTTTTCTTTACGGTTTTTCTTGATTGCTAACACAATTCATGAAAAAAAATTCATAATTTTCTCACAACTATAAACACAATCTCAAAACTACACACCAACTTGAACAAACTACCAAGTTAAAATCAGATATTTACGGTTTTCTTCAATTGTTTAAGCACCATTTTGAAAACAGGGCTCGGTTATTCAAACCCCTTCACACAATTAGCACAACACTACACCAAAGTAGCACAACACCTCAGATCATTTGCAAAATTAAACACTTTTGTCAAAACTATACAATGTCTTATAAAAGAATCTGTGGGAAGAATCTTCTCGAGTGACGAATCCACCCTTGTATGGATGCTGGTTCAATTTGATCACATAGCTTGGAGGAAGCATGTGATAGCAATGATTTGCATCTGGTCCCTTTGGTTTGCTGCTGTGATGATATGGTGTAATCTGTCTAAAAATGTAAGAATGAGTTCAGTGTTGTAAGGACCCAAGTTGGCACGGCGGTGGAGGACCCCATTCTGTGTAATGGCAGCACAAAGGGTAATGTTACCCCCACGTTGCCCTGGCACATTGACAATAGCCCCGTGGCCGATGTTTCTTCCCCTTCTTCGTCCTGTTGTCAGGTTAAATCCAGCCTCAATGTAAATAAACTCATGCGGGACTTCCTCCGCATCCATTTGCAAAACTCTCTGAAATACAGCAGAAGATCACATTGTGTAGATCAGTATACTGTAGGTCTGCTATACAAATTACTGCTATAAAATTACATGTACAGTAAAAAGGTTATGTGTGCAGTACATAATACTACAGTCAGTGAACAAAACGTACCACCAGAGATTCACGCCGCAGGACTTTCACCTGAATTTCTTTCAAATGGCGCTTTATACAGTCGTTTCATCAGAACTTGATGTTTTTTAAGGATACGGCTATTGTTGACAGAGACCTGTTGGATATTATTGCAAATTAGGTGATCATTGGCGATATGGGCTTGATTTTCTGGAAGTCTGATTGCATTATTGGCCAAAACAAGGTTTATGATCTCTCGCTCTTGCTCCGGTGTGAATATGGGGCTCCTCCCTCCTTGGTGTTCACAACGTTCAATCCTATGTTGGCCAAACAAAATACACAGCTTACTGCAAAATGATACAAACAGGAATATATACAGTACCAAAATATAGAGTACATATACAGTACTGTTGATATAGTACATGCAGTAAGCAATGGATTTTCTGTTGACTGAAGAGAAGTTTCTCACCTGTGCTCTTGACGAAATGTCCGAACTATTGATGCCACCGTTTACCTGCTTAGGTTAGGCTGTACTCTCAATCCAGCCTCCCTCAGTGTTAGTCCGTGGTTTATTACATGGTCCACAATGGTACGAATTTCGTTACACAGTTTTGGTTGTCTTCTTCTTTGTGCATGTCCTACCCCTCCTCCAGGTCTTCCTCTCCCTCTTCCTCTTCCTGGTACTCTCTGGATTCCCCCTCTCATCCACACTCTTCCTCTTCCTATCCCTATTCCTCTTCCTCTGCCTCTTCCTCTTCCTCTCCCTCTTCCTTCACCTGGTACTCTCTGGATTCCCCCTCTCATCCGCACTCTCCCTCTTCCTCTCCCTCTTCCTGGTACTCTCTGGATTCACCCTCTCATCTGCACTCTCCCTCTTCCTCTTCCTCTCCCTCTTCCTTCACCTGGTACTCTCTGGATTCACCCTCTCATCTGCACTCTCCCTCTTCCTCTTCCTCTCCCTCTTCCTCCACCTGGTACTCTCTGGATTCCCCCTCTCATCCGCACTCTCACTCTTCCTCTCTCTCTTCCTCTCCCTCTCCCTCTCTCTCTTCCTCTCCCTCTTCCTCTCCCTCTTCCTGGTACTCTCTGGATTCCCCCTCTCATCCGCACTCTCCCTCTTCCTCTCCCTCTTCCTGGTACTCTCTGGATTCCCCCTCTCATCCGCACTCTCCCTCTTCCTCTCCCTCTTCCTTCACCTGGTACTCTCTGGATTCCCCCTCTCATCCACACTCTCCCTCTTCCTCTGACACCATCCATTTTTGTTGAAGACAGGTGAACTTACCTGTTGCCTTTTTATAGTGCTTTAACCTGATGTGTGCACACCTGGTGCCTGTGTTTAACCAATTGGTTCATGGGTGTGCTCATTTGAAAGCCTTTGCTTTGAAATTGCAAGGAAATTACATCATGATAAATCATGATTCTGTGTAAAATGCATACAAGTGTGTTTAGTGTTTTGCAAATCACTGATTTAGATTTGCAGCTGTGCAAATCTAGACCGGTGTTTTGCTCCTTGAGGGTAAGGTTTTGCTAATTGTGGGAAAGTTCTAATGTTAGTGTGTGAGCAATTGAACAAAACTGTAAGTCAAAAACATTATCTTTTTTGATAATCAGTCGTTGGCCTCAGATGAGACACAAACCTGTCAAATACACAAAGTACTTCAGTGTCTAGAGAGCACTAATGAGATCAGTTTAAAACACTGTTACAGAAACCTTCCTTTGAGAAACAGGTTTCCTTCTGAAAGTCATTGTCTGTTACAGTATACAACATAAACAGAGTGAACAGATACAGTGAAATTAAGAGATAAACTGTAAAGAGATCTTGCAGTAGTTTAAAAGCACTCACAACTATAATAAAATATACACTACTAGTACAAGTAATATAAATAACCTTTTTAATTGGGTTTAGATTCAAATTTGGTTCAAGTCCTAGTAAAAAAAATATATTTATTATAACATTTATATTTCAGCTTTATTTGTAGTGCTACTTCTGCACAGTGCACATCTCTCAATATTAAGCCTACAGTGTGTTTAAATGTCACTGTTGATGAGGATTGTATGATCTCTGAATAATATTTAATGTCTTTAAATGCAAGATATTTCAAGTGTAGCTGAAGTATAATTGCTATAGTCCCACTTTAACACAATCAAATAAACTTCAGTGTATCTTTAGTTGCATTTCAGCACTACTTCTGCACAATTTAAATGAATAAAGTACAAAGTTAGTTGTTCCAGTTTAGCAGACTTTAAGTTTACCAGTTTAATATACCACAAGTACAATTGCAGTGTATTTTTATTAAGTACATACATATTTAAATGTATTTGTAGTATACTTATCATTTTAGTGTATTTATATTTCACTAGGGATGTCTTATCTGTGTTTATAGATGGACTGAAGTGTCATCAATCAACTCTTTACTTCTTTTCCTCTGAGACAAAGAACTGGGATGAGAGCAGAAGATACTGTAGAGAGAGAGGAACAGATCTGATCATCATCAACAACAGAGAGGAACAAGTGAGTGTGTGTGTGTGTGTGTGTGAGAGAGAGAGAGAGAGAGAGAGAGAGAGAGAGAGTGTGTGTGTGTGTGTGTGTGTGTGTGTGAGAGAGAGAGAGTGTGTGTGTGTGTGTGTGTCTGTGTGTGTTTACCCGTGTGTAATTGTGTGTGATCGTGTGTGTGTGAGAGAGAGAGAGAGACTTGACTTTTAACATCTCTTTAATTACAATCTATTCCAGAAATGTATACACCTTCAACACCTTAATACATAAATAGCAAAACCTTATAAAACTCTTTAAAAGAAAAAAAAAATTAAAAAAGCATCTTTTACAGCAATACATCACATCCTCCCTCTTCATTGGGTTTACATAGAACATTTTCAACACCCCATAAATAGAAAAAAGAATCAGTATCATTCACCAGTTCATAATACTTATACTCCATTACTAGCCTACTCTTTACCAGAGCTTTGAACATGTCCAAAGGATCATTTTCACTATTGGACTGCATTTTTCTCTTTCTTGTCAGCCACATTGCCATTTTTGCCATACCAAATAAAACATTTATCAGGACAATTTTTCTTTTATTTGAGGTGCTATATTTTGGACCAAAAATAAAAAAACTATTTGTAAAAAATAAAACCAAAATCATGATTCAGGTTATTTAACACACCCATAATTCCTGCTAGCCTGGGACATCCAATAAATATATGAAACACCGTTTCTGGTAGCCCACAAAACAAACACTCTTCTCTTTGCAAAGGATTGAGATGAACTTTATAACGGTTTGTTGCTAAAATCCAATGAGAGATCCTCCATTGCAAATCTCCACTTCTTTTCTCAATTGGTTTCTTATACAACGTCCTCCAACATCCTTTTGGAGAGGCCTCTGATTCAAGTAAATTAGTCCATTTGGTCTCTAGAATATCTTGCAATGCTCTTAAATTTAAGTATTTCACGCATACCAGATAAAAAGCCTTCTTTGATATTGTGTCAAAATGACCAGTTTCAGGTATTTTAAAAGACATTAATCTTCCATCATCCTCCTGCCAATCTCCTACATTTACACCCACCCTGATGCTGGGGAAAACAGTTTCAACCATTTCTGCTTGCACAGGTACAGTAAAACACTCCTGCAATTCAGCTAATAATTTTTCAACAATCCTAACAGAATGAACAGCAATCCTCGAGGCCAGTTTTTCCGCAGCAATCCATTTGCCCCCCGACTGAAGCTGCCCGATTTTACATATTCCTGCTTTAACTAAGCTTGAACATACACCATTAGATTTTAACATCCCACTAGATAAAAGAGGATTAAAAATCAAAGGTTCTTCCAGCACCCACTCATGGGTTACTTCGGACAGCTCTCTTTTAACAATGAATATTTGCCACACATTTAAGACTGATTCATAAATCAATCAATCAATCAATCACCTTTATTTATATAGTGCTTTAAACAAAATACATTGCGTCAAAGCACTGAACAACATTCATTTGGAAAACAGTGTCTCAATAATGCAAAATGATAGTTAAAGGCAGTTCATCATTGAATTCAGTTATGTCATCTCTGTTCAGTTTAAATAGTGTCTGTTTTTATTTGCTATCAAGTCAATGATATCGCTGTAGATGAAGTGACCCCAACTAAGCAAGCCAGAGGCGACAGCGGCAAGGAACCGAAACTCCATCGGTGACAGAATGGAGAAAAAAACCTTGGGAGAAACCAGGCTCAGTTGGGGGCCAGTTCTCCTCTGACCAGACGAAACCAGTAGTTCAATTCCAGGCTGCAGCAAAGTCAGATTGTGCAGAAGAATCATCTGTTTCCTGTGGTCTTGTCCTGGTGCTCCTCTGAGACAAGGTCTTTACAGGGGATCTGTATCTGGGGCTCTAGTTGTCCTGGTCTCCGCTGTCTTTCAGGGCAGTAGAGGTCCTTTCTAGGTGCTGATCCACCATTTGGTCTGGATACGTACTGGATCCGGGTGACTGCAGTGACCCTCTGATCTGGACACAGACTGGATCTGTTGGCCACGGTGACCTCGAAACAAGAGAGAAACAGACAAATATTAGCGTAGATGCCATTCTTCTAATGTTGTAGAAAGTACGGTGTTATGGGAAGTGTTTCCGGTTCCGGTTTACCTAATTAATGCAGCCTAAAAATCCTTTAACGGATTTGGATATCAAAAGCATATTAGTATGTTATGTGTAAGCCAGGTTAAAGAGATGGGTCTTTAATCTAGATTTAAACTGCAAGAGTGTGTCTGCCTCCCGAACAATGTTAGGTAGGTTATTCCAGAGTTTAGGCGCCAAATAGGAAAAGGATCTGCCGCCCGCAGTTGATTTTGATATTCTAGGTATTATCAAATTGCCTGAGTTTTGAGAACGTAGCGGACGTAGAGGAGTATAATGTAAAAGGAGCTCATTCAAATACTGAGGTGCTAAACCATTCAGGGCTTTATAAGTAATAAGCAATATTTTAAAATCTATACGATGTTTGATAGGGAGCCAGTGCAGTGTGGACAGGACCGGGCTAATATGGTCATACTTCCTGGTTCTAGTAAGAACTCTTGCTGCTGCATTTTGGACTAGCTGTAGTTTGTTTACCAAGCGTGCAGAACAACCACCCAATAAAGCATTACAATAGTCTAACCTTGAAGTCATAAATGCATGGATTAACATTTCTGCATTTGACATTGAGAGCATAGGCCGTAATTTAGATATATTTTTGAGATGGAAAAATGCAGTTTTACAAATGCTAGAAACGTGGCTTTCTAAGGAAAGATTGCGATCAAGTAGCACACCTAGGTTCCTAACTGATGACGAAGAATTGACAGAGCAACCATCAAGTCTTAGACCGTGTTCTAGGTTATTACAAGCAGAGTTTTTAGGCCCTATGATTAACACCTCTGTTTTTTCTGAATTTAGCAGTAAGAAATTACTCGTCATCCAATTTTTTATATCGACTATGCATTCCATTAGTTTTTCAAATTGGTGTGTTTCACCGGGCTGCGAGGAAATATAGAGCTGCGTATCATCAGCATAACAGTGAAAGCTAACACCATGTTTCCTGATGATATCTCCCAAGGGTAACATATAAAACGTGAAGAGTAGCGGCCCTAGTACTGAGCCTTGAGGTACTCCATACTGCACTTGTGATCGATATGATACATCTTCATTCACTGCTACGAACTGATGGCGGTCATATAAGTACGATTTAAACCATGCTAATGCACTTCCACTGATGCCAACAAAGTGTTCAAGTCTATGCAAAAGAATGTTGTGGTCAATTGTGTCAAACGCAGCACTAAGATCCAATAAAACTAATAGAGAGATACACCCACGATCAGATGATAAGAGCAGATCATTTGTAACTCAAAGGAGAGCAGTTTCAGTACTATGATACAGTCTAAATCCTGACTGGAAATCCTCACATATACCATTTTTCTCTAAGAGGGAATAGAATTGTGAGGATACCACCTTTTCTAGTATCTTGGACAGAAAAGGGAGATTCGAGATTGGTCTATAGTTAACAAGTTCTCTGGGGTCAAATTGTGTTTTTTTATGAGAGGCTTAACAACCAGATTGAAGGTTTTGGGGCCATATCCTAATGACAATGAGGAATTAATAATAGTCAGAAGAGGACCTATGACTTCTGGAAGCACCTCTTTCAGGAGCTTAGATGGTATAGGGTCTAACATACATGTTGTTGGTTTAGATGATTTAACAAGTTTATACAATTCTTCCTCTCCTATAGTAGAGAATTAGTGGAACTGTTCCTCAGGGGGTCTATAGTGCACTGTCTGATGTGATACTGTAGTTGACGGCTGAATGGTTGCAATTTCATCTCTAATAGTATCGATTTTAGAAGTAAAGTAGTTCATAAAGTCATTACTGTCGTGGTGTTGGGAAATGTCAACTGTAAGGGAAACAGGTCAATTTAGCTCAAAGGGAATCATTTAAGATTTTAAAGGGAATTTGAACAGAATCACTGTTTCACGGCTGTTCACGGAGACGCGCCTGCGGTTCAGTGAACGAGCCGTTTAACATAAAATCTGCGCTGGATACTAATATCCAAACTATAGTGAAAACACTATCAATTAGCACAGTAACAAGATCGGCAGTTTAAGACATTAACTTGTAAGCACAAAACACAAGATACTTCTCTTTTCAATATGAATAAGGCTTTATTAGATAAATCTAAGACATATAAACTAATCTAACATATAAACATACGCACACACACATTCACACAAGTTGCAGGAAGGTCGAAAGTTAGGGAAAGATGAGTTTAAGAGAATGGAAATATGGAATCCCAAGTTAACAGCAATACGTTAAATTGCATAGACATGAACAACCATCAATCACGTAATTAGCGCTCGCATTGAGTTCCTCAGTGGGGTTAAAATTATATTAGATACACCAGCACAACAAATATCTGGGAATACGTTGCCTTCGTTTGCTGTGAAAGGGACTCCAGTTGAAAGGGGTATCCCGGTGTCGCTGATTGGCTGGAAGTTCAGTTGGCTGAAGTGACGTCTTGGGGAGCCCGTGCTTGGGCGTTGGCTGAAGCTGGAGTTGTGTGCGCTGGTCGAAGTTCAAACGCGCAGACGAGGTCGACGTTACAAAACTTAACTCAGAACACGAAACTCTCAAACGGAAAAGAAAAGAAATAAAGTTTGACGAGACTAGGTTGTGTTCCTTCTCATTGTGGCATAAGTAGCAGCAGGCAGGCACGCTGGAACCGCGCTCAAAGAACAATGATGACTAACCGCATGGCTAGATGCTACAAGCTAACGCTAGGTAGCAAAGCTACAAGCTAAGAGCAGACATGACTGATAGCACGAGCAAGGCTGGAACTAAAAGCAGACTAAAAGCCGACATGGCTAATAGCAGCAGCTAGGGACTAAAAGCTTGGCATGACTGATAGCGCAAGCAATGCTAGAACTAAAAGCCGACATGGCTAATAGCAGCAGCTAGACTAGAACTAAAAGCAAAAATTTAATCGTATCCAAAGTATTTAAACTTTCCTGTTGGCCACCCCTCAAATGTTGCCTTGACCAATCAGATATGTTCTTGGGGTGGGTATCATAAATCATTTGTTTATCTTACCAAGCATGTGGTTCTTGCCTCACAGGGTCTAATTTTGGACATGATTCCTATAACATGATTATGATATATTTTACAAATAAATGATTGTCAGGACAATATCAAGCAAGAAAATGCGATTATTTCAATACTAGACATGACTATGTATCCTATAGTTATCAAAAGACATACACAATAAGTGATTATACATGATAGTCAAATGTGTGGGTTACACGTAAATGAATATGGAGTTAAGCAATGGAATGATTCATTCATAAGTCTTTTTTGAGTTCATTCTGGTCCATATATAATGTATAAAAAGGGTTTCTTTGCCATTCTCTGGCAAAGGACTTTTCTGTGAAGACAAAGGTTTAAAGCCCTTCCCCCTTAGGAATTTCAGTCTGGTTTCACTGGCTGGGGGGGGAAGTCAATGCAAGTATTTAACTTGATCTCCTGGGTTTACATGTGATGTCCAGCGTTGCATTCCAATCACGAACAATAAATTTGACAATCTCTTCTTCGAATTAAAATTGTCAATAATTGTTCTATTGGTGTTAATGTTGAAAGCTGTTGTGTGAACAAGTTGGTTGGTTGGTTATCTTGCTTGGTTCTTGTGGCACTAGAACTGATTTATGACTTCCTGAGGAATTCAGCTCATGTTTCAATGCACACAGCTCTGATAGACTCTTTGATTTGTCTGATTTGACTCATTTCTGCTACACAACACTTGTTGAGGCTTTATTTTTCGTTAATTTAGCCACTGTATTGAATAAATACCTGGGGTTATGTTTGTTTTCTTCTAAAAGAGAAGAAAATTAATCAGATCTAGCAGTTTTTAATGCTTTTCTATAGGATATGCTACTTTCCCGCCAAGCAATAGGAAATACCTCTAGTTTTGTTTTCCTCCAGCTGCACTCCATTTTTCAGGCTGCTCTCTTTAGGGTGCGAGTATGCTCATTATACCATGGTGTCAAACTGTTTTCCTTAACCTTCCTTACGCGTAAAGGAGCAACTGTATTTAAAATGCTAGAAAAGAGAGAGTCCATAGTTTCTGTTACATCATCAAGTTGTTCTGAGGTTTTGGATATGCTAAGGAATTCGGATACATCAGGAAGATAACTTAAAAAGCAGTCTTTTGTGGTAGAAGTGATGGTTCTTCGATACTTGTAACAAGAAGTAGAATTTACAATTTTGGCTATATGAAGTTTACACAGAACTAAATATTGATCTGAGATATCATCACTTGGCTGAATAATTTCAACACTATCAACATCAATTCCATGTAACAGTATTAAATCTAGAGTATGATTTCGACAATGAGTAGGTCCTGAAACATGTTGTCTAACACCAAATTGAGTTCAGAATGTCAATAAATGCTGATCCCAATGCATCTTTTTCATTATCGACATGGATATTAAAATCACCAACTATTAAAACTTTATGTGCAGCCAGAACTAACTCGGATGTAAAATCACCAAACTCTTTAATAAAGTCTGTATGGTGCCCTGGTGGCCTGTATACAGTAGCCAGTACAAACATAACGGGGGATTTATCATTAACATTGGTTTCTCTGGATAATGTTATATGAAGCACCATTACTTCAAACGAGTTATACTTGAAGCCTGCCCTCTGAGAAATCCTGAAAACGTTGTCATAAATTGAAGCAACTCCTCCCCCTTTGCCTTTTAGACGTGGTTCATGTTTATAACAGTAATCTTGGGGAGTGGACTCATTTAAAATAATGTAATCATCAGGTTTTAGCCAGGTTTCTGTCAAACAGAGCACATCTATATTATGATCAGTGATCATATTATTTACAAAAAGTGTTTTCGTAGAAATGGATCTGATATTCAATAAGCCAAGCTTTATCATTTGTTTATCCATATTGCATTTGTTTTTTATTTGTTGAACCTCAATTAAATTGTTAACCTTAACTTGGTTTGGACGTTTTTTGTATTTTCTAGTTTGGGGAACAGACACAGTCTCTATAGTGTGATATCTAGGTGAAAGAGTCTCTATGTGGTGAGAATTAACTGACCTCTGTGACGCGAGGCAGCTAGCAGACGGTCGGTTTAGCCAGTCTGTCTGCTTCCTGACCTGGGCCCCAGTTAGTCAAGTATAAACACTAAGACTATTTGCCATATTTCTAGACAGAAGAGCAGCACCACCCCAGGAGGGATGAAGACCATCTCTTTTAAACAGGTCAGGTCTGCCCCAAAAGCTCGTCCAATTGTCTATGAAACCTATGTTATTCTGTGGGCACCACTTAGACATCCAGCCATTGAGTGATGACAATCTGCTATGCATCTCATCACCACGGTAAGCAGGGAGGGGACCAGAGCATATTACAGTGTCTGACTTCATCCTTGCAAGTTCACACACCTCTTTAATGTTATTTTTAGTGATCTCCGACTGGCGAAGTCGAACATCATTAGCGCCGGCATGAATAACAATCTTACTGTATTTACATTTAGCATTTGCCAGCACTTTTAAACTTGCCAAGATGTCAGGCGCTCTGGCTCCCGGTAAACATTTGACTATGGTGGCTGGTGTCTCTATATTCACGTTCCGTACAATAGAATCACCAATAACTAGAGCACTTTCATCAGGTTTCTCAGTGGGTGCATCACTGAGTGGGGAGAACCTGTTTAATGTTTTGATCGGAACAGAAGAGCGGTGTTTTGACCCACGACTACGCTGCCTCACCGTCACCCAGTTGCCCTGATGCAGGGGCTCTGCTGGAACCGAACAATGTAAAGGAGTCCCTGAGCTAGACGCATCCAAAGCCGTATCTAGAGCCCTCACATTCTTACTGTCCTCAATTAAAGTTTGGATGCGTGTCTCTAATTCTGAAATCTTCTCTGTCAGCCTAACTATTTCCCTACATTTATCACATGTGAATCCCTCATCTGCGACAGAGATAGATAAACTGTACATGTGGCAAGAGGTGCAAATAACGATAGTAGGAGAAGCCATTACTCACCGTGCTTGATGAAATATTCTTACTGCGGTTGTTTAATGAACTTGTGGAAAACTGCAGCGTGAGAGAGGAGAGGAGAGGAGAAAAGAAAACGATAATGACAAGCTAACGAGTGCTAACGCTTTGCAGGTGTGCTGCAGTCACGGAAGAGTGAACGATCAAAGTTAATCTGATAAGATTGATCGATAATATCAGAAATATGGTGTGAATTAAGTTATATTTTACAACTTAAAAAACAAACAGACAGTGACAGTAAGAAAGATTATAGAGAAAAAATATAAAATAAAAACAGCTACACAGAGCTATGATTAGCTACAGAAGGCCAACAGGAAGTAGAGAAAAAACCTAAAAAGAAGGGAGTCCATTAAAATCTACTTCTTTCAAATTAATTAAGAATAGGTGTCTATCCAGGTTCATCCTTCCAACTCTTCTTAATAAAGCACAAGCTATTTCAGTCCAGTTCTGCGGCTGATTATATAGGAGTCTTTTCACAATCTGCAGTCTGAACACAGCGACCTTGGACTTAATGTCCATGAGGCCTTGACCTCCTTCACTTAACTGCAGGTACAGTACTGATTCTCTTAGCCAGTGTTGTCCATTCCAAAAAAAATTTACCAACACTCTCTGAATTTCTTTAATAAAACCATCTGGTGGAATTAAAACAATTAATTTATGCCATAAAATACAGGCCGCAAGATTATTAATGACCAGTACTCTCCCTCTATATGATAATTGAGGTACAATCCAATGCCATTTTGATAACCTCTTACAAATTTTATCATTAACGCCTTCCCAATTTTTCCTTTGGTATTCTTCTGAACCTAAAAAGATACCTAAAAACTTGAATCCATTTTTTTCCCACCTTACATTTCCAAAATATTTTTATTTGTGTCTTTCCTATTTCCCACCATTGTATCAAATTATCAAAATCCTTTTTTTTAGAAACCCATTCCTTCCAAAACATTTCAAATTTCTCAATGAACTCTTTTTCTTTCAACAATGCAGTATTAAATTTCCAATATGGACTTTTAATTTTAGCTTGATTCAAAACAATATTCACTGTGATAAGATTGTGATCTGATAGACAACATGGAACAATATCACACCCCATTATTCTATTTTTTTCAGCACCCTTGACATAAAACCTGTCCAGTCTGGCAACACTTATCCTTCCCTGCGAAACTTTGGTCCATGTAAAGTGCTTCACCTCTTTATTCCTGTCTCTCCATACATCTACCAAATCATTCTGAACTATAAAACTTTTTAAAACAGCAGCTGATACAGGATGTGGTTCTTCATTATTCCTATCTAAAAGAAAGTTAAGAGAACAATTCCAATCCCCACCAATGATTAACATACCATCTAAAGTGTAGCTTTTTAAAAACTCTCCTAATTTTCTAAACATGATTATTTTATCTGCCCCTTTATTTGGAGCATAAATATTTATAAAAACGAATATCTGATTTTCAACTTTTGCTTTCACCATCAAAATACGTCCTCTCTCTATTTCTGTTTCTGATAAAATTTCAACATTAAGATGAGTTGCAAATAAAATAGCAACACCTGCACTAACATTTGTGCCATGGCTTGAACAGAACTTTCCTTCCCACCACAAATCTAAATTGGATTCATTTTTTATATCACTGTGGGTTTCTTGTAAAAATATTACTTCTGAGTCTTTAAGCCTAAGAAACTCAGAGACTAAAACTCTTTTTCCTCCATCCCTTGACCCATTAAGGTTCAAGGATCCTAATCTAAGAATCTGAATGGCAGGGAAGATGGAAAAAATCAGATGACAGAAAAGAAAAACAACAATTAGGTTATATCCCACACCCATGTGCTTTATTTTTTCCATTTTGACAATTTTGCATTTTCTTTTCCCCATTTTGAGTTTTACGTACATTTGTTAGAAACTTTTTCAGTCAAAGTCGTTTCCGTTTTGAAATGACCTCGTAGCCCGTCGACTTATGTGCTTTCACCATGGATTTTATAAACTTATTAACATCTGGGAAATATTTTGCAACATCAACTTTTTTTTCCCTTTAGTTAAATCCAGAATAGCATTTCATTCTTCGACAGAGTACACGCCTGACTACAATCAATCTCAGAGAAAACCGAACAATTGTCACTATCCTCCAAGTCTTCATCACTATTTTCACCCTCCATAACCACATTATTCTGTAGCACGCTAACACTCGCAGCCTCTTCAGCATATTCCTTTTCCTTAACAACATCCACTACATCCCCCAAAACAATCGCGCCCACAGCCTTATCACCAGCTCGCATAGATGAAATAAACTCACTCACCTCTGACTTTGAGCTTGGATTTAAAGCAGTCTTCTTTCATTTTCTGATTGTATCTTATGTGGGCACGTGAACTTTTTATGTCCTAAATCCCCGCATTCGTAACACCTCAAGCTATCCGTTGTTGCAAAAATCATATAGGAACTGTCCCCATGTTGAATACGAAACGAGATGTCCAGTTCCTTAGATTGCGCATTTAACAACATGAAAACTTGTCTTCGAAAAGACAGCACATGTTTTAAAGCTGCGTTCTTGCACCCGAGCGGCAACATTTTAATGGATCCAGCAAACTTTCCAAAGCGACTCAGTTCTTTCATAATTTGCTCGTTGGAAATGAATGGCGGAGCATTTGAAATAGTAACCCTGGTAGCAAGTGCGCGTAAAGGCGTTACTTGCAACAGTGAATCGGCAACAACAATTCCCTTTTCAACAAGGCTGTTTACGAATTTTTCATCTTTTAAAAACACCACTACCACCTTGTTCATTCTGGATGCTGATGCTATATTTTCGTGCCCCACAATCTCGCCTATTGCTAACAGTACATCTTCTATGGAAAAACCTTGATCCGAGAACACTTTACACCCATTTTTGATTGATAACCCCGGCGTTCTCTCGCCTAGGAGAGACGCCATGGCCTTAATTAAATCAATAAATTACCCCAGTTTTTTGTATTTTTCCCCCTTTTTCAAAACCATAAAATAAAAAGTGATAAACCAAAAAAAGAAAAAACACAGAAAAAGATGTTTAAACTTGAAAACAACTTCAAACCGTGCCGCTCTCACCCCCCACACCACACTTCCGAGAGTGGTGTTTCGTTTTTAAATTATAGAGAATGTGCTGAAATCAGTCTGTGCTCGTGTTATAAATCATGTTATTGTTTCTCTTCTCAGGATTTTGTGAAGAATATTTGTGGTTCTGATCATTTCTGGATTGGTTTGACTGATGTTGAAGAGGAGGGCAGATGGAAATGGGTTGATGGCAGCAACATCAACATCACCTCTGGGTGAGAAATCACTGAACTGAACTGATTATTATTTAATAACTGATTGTCTCAGTCAGTATCATATCACACAGAAAGCAGCTCTGATCTAACTCTGATCTGTTGATGCAGGTTCTGGAAGTCTGGAGAACATAACCAGCCAGACGACTATCAGGGAAACGAAGACTGTGCTAACACTCATTCATCAGGATGCTTTGATACTAAATGTGATAGTAGTCTTAAATGGATCTGTGAGAAGAGTATCCTAAAATGATACATTATAATAAAAATGTACATATATGCATTATGAACAAATAAATATGTCAGTAATTTTACTTTTTTTAATGGCACATTAATTAGGTTATTCTGTAAAAACAAATAAAAAATAAATAGAAAAAAAAACATTGTAATATTAAAATTCTCATATAAAACTTTTTAAAATAATTTTGTTTTGAATTTTTATATCTGAACTAAAATCTGAATGGGAAAAACAACAGCAATGTTTCTACAGACTGAAATAAAATCAGAAATACACTGATATAATAGAAATATTCATAAAAACAGCATTGATCCAATATTGTTAACCAAAATGATCATGATTTTAGGAGTATTACTCAGTACATCAGTAAAGTTTGTTTTGAAATGTGACTCCTGCAGCTTTTTTGTAATTACAGTACGACAATAAACCTACTTGATGATGATTTACTTGTTTTCATGCTAGTGAAAGAAAAAATTGCTTACACAGCAAGCCCAGATTTTACCCCAAAATGCCTGACAGTTCCTTTGAAGTCCAGCCTCATTAAAGTGAGTGAATAATGGACTGAAGGAAGAGCATCAGATGCAGTCGCTGCTAAAAACTGTTCATCCGTCTGAACTTCTGATGAAACGACCTGAAGCTCATCAAACATCGAAGGATTTCAACACCAGATCAACAAGCCCCTGACGTCTTTACACACAAACAGACAAACTGTGCTAATGATTGTGATTTCACATGTTTATTAATGGTCATTGTGTTTTTGAGGAATACCTGAGGGAAGGGAAGGAGTTATTGTGATATAATATATTCATTTGAACCTTGTTTACCACACCAAGCGTTGTTGAAGATCAAGTTCCTTTCTGCATAAATACAGTGTGTGTGAAGGGGAGGATTTTCTGAAGGTATTTTTGAGTCAAATCGACTGAACACCTGTGACAGTGTGTTTGTAGTTGTAGAGAAAAGCCACACGTGTGTATCAGTAAGATTAAAGTCAGAGAGAAATGTTTTAAGAGTTGCAAACCTGTAGACTTTCTTTCTCTCCCACAAACACAACACAACAGTTACACCTTCTCAAATTCTTCATTGCAGATGCACAAATCCTATTCTACAATATTCAATATACAACAGAGTTCCTCAGTGCACGGTGAAGCTCCGATCTTCTACTGCAGGCTTGTATGTAATTCACATGGTGAACTTCGTCCATGAAGCTTTGGAAGATGGAGGGGCGTTTACTAGGCCATACGGCATCATCAAATATTCGTAGTGTCCAGCAGGGGTGATGAAAGCCATTTTCCACTCATCTCCCTCTCTTATTCTGACCAGGTTGTATGCGCTCCGTAAGTCCAGTTTTGTGAAGATACGGGCATCCCAGAGCTGTTTGAGGGAAGATGGGATTAATGGAAGAGGATAGCTAAACTTTACTGTTATTTTATTCATATTTTATTCTGTAGTCGATGCATGGTCTCTATCCTCCATCCTTCTTAGGAACAAAGAAGAAACTGGCCACTGCTGGAGAGGTGGATGGCCGGATGTAACCTTGTTTTAGGGCTTCCTCCACGTATTCTTTCATAGCCTCTTGTTCAGGGATGGATAGGGAATAAATTGACCCCTTCCGTAATCCCATGGGCCGTGTGGCAGAAGCTTGGAGGAATTGGTGGAATTAACTGGCATCGTGACAGACTGATTATCAGCATTGGACATGGGACGACTTGGGCGTTTTGACCGTATATATTCATAGAGAGTTGACTGGAAGTAAAAGGTGTGGTAGAAAAAGGTGCACAAGCAACAGATGGTCAGGGAAGACTGATTCAAGAACTTGGGAGAGCTTCACAAGGAGTGGACTAAAGAGAGTGACCACACTCAGACGTCTTCAGGAAAAGAGCTACAGCTCTCACATTCCTAGAACCAAGCCACTCCTGAACCAGAGAATAACGTCTGAAGCATCTCACCTGGGGTAAGGAGAACAAGAACCGGACTGTTGCTCAGTGGTCCACAGTCCTCTTTTCAGATGAAAGTTAATTTAGCATTTCATTAGGAAATCAACATCTGGAGTCTGGAGGAAGACTGGAGAGACACAGAATCCTTTATGGAGATGCTGATTTCCTCTTCCAGCAGGACGTTAACACCTGCCCACAGTGACACAACCACTTCCAAGTGATTTGCTGACCATGATATTACTGTGCTTGATTGGCCAGCCAGCTCACCTGACCTGGACCTCACAGAGGATCTATGGGGTATTGTGAAGAGGAAGAGAAGGAACACCGACCCGAATCTTTAGCACCAAAACAAACACACCCATACCCCAACAGGACCTGCTACGGTGGCCGAGAGAGAAAACATGCTGCAAATGACAAAAATCCCTGTAAATTATGAAAACATCTTCATCAGTTTGACAACACGTGCTGCAAATACTCACAATACAAACAAATAAAGACATTTAATATTTAAATATGGCTGGGACATTATTTATCAATGTTTGCTCTGTGTAACTGTGAAAGGTTATCTAAGCTGGCTAACTTACTTTTACAACTTACCTTACAAAAACTAAACATAGCCTGTGGTTTTACTAGTGAAATGAATTAAAGGGTTAGTTCAACCAAAAATCTAAATTATGTCATTAATAACTCGCCCTCATGTCATTCCAAAACCGTGAGACCTCCGTTCATCTTCAGAACACAGTTGAAGATATTTTGCAGAATGTGATTTCTCCCGAAGGGGACTCTAAAATGTGAGACCCAACAGCCTCGTGCATAATAGTGTAGTTGTACTTCAGGTGATCCTTGAAAGAGTCCCAGCTCCAGGTCCTTTCTGACGCCGTCCCCTCCACTCTCTCCCACCTGTGCACTTTCTGAAACAAAAACATCAAAAATAAATCCTTATAAAATATCAACTTTGATATAGTAAAATACATTTAACTGAAAACTGAATGCAAAATAAATCACAAAATATTTTAACTTTACAGTTCAGCAACATTAAACACTTATTTAATGTATTCAGATGAAAGTTTACAATATTAATAAATTATTCACAAGCAGTGTTTTCAGAGCCCCCAGTTACAGTTTTAATCAGAACACGAGCAATACAGTGTAGTAAAACAAGTACAATCTAATTCAGTAATTTTTTTTATTAAACTAAGAACAATCAAAATCTATCACAAAAGATCAATGTATCTTTAGCAGAAGTGACAGTGCAGTGTAGCAGATGGACAATTTCTTACCAATGTTTCAAGAATAATCTGCATCCTGTCATGCTGTCTGGTGTCTGTTTCCCTGGGTGTCCACTAGTGGTCTCACTTCCCCATAGGCACCTCACCGTAGGCACTACAATTCCCACTAGCCTTGTCCCTTCATCACAGTTATTGCACTCCTGTTAATTGCACTCAGGTTTATTCACTTGTTAGTCATTATCCTCCCTATATTAACCGGTCCTTTTCTGTTTGTCTGCATGGAGTCCTCACTTTCTGTCACCAAGTTTCCTTGTGTTCCTAGTCTTCAAGTTCCTGTTTGTTTTCTGTTTTGGATTGATGTTTGGTTACGACCCTGGCTTATTTTGGATAACCCTATTAAACTCACACTGCACTTGGATCTCTCGTCTCCTGTGTTCCCGTACGTGACAGATCCTTGATGAATCTACAAGGGGAAAGAAGAAATGGTTTACTGAAAAGTTCTTAAAAAGCAGGATTTCATTTATAGCATTTCTTTAAACCAGTGGTTCCCAAACTTTTTATACCAAGTACCACTTCAGGAAATATTTGTTATTAAATATTAAGTTCCACCATAATGACCAACATTTAATTTCAGCAGCGTAGTAGGCCAAACTATTCAGCTTCAGGTCTACAGTAAAAAAACGAGGCAGTTTTATTCTAATAAGAATATTTATTGTTGTCAGACACTTTACCATGGGAAATACAGTTTGAACATTAACACTACTGTCACAGGTCGGAGCGGACCACAGATGTTGCAAGTCACGCCCCTTCCTAGTTTCCACCTCGAGGAGGTCCCAAAGCAACCCCAATGACCAGACAGACCAAGCCTAAGTAATATTAAAACAACTTTATTTAAATTAATTAAAATAATTCAGGGAGGGGGATGTAAATCTTAAAATTGGTCCGCTCCGACCTGTGACAGTAGTGTTAATGTTCAAACTGTATTTCCCATGGTAAAGTGTCTGACAACAATAAATATTCTTATTAGAATAAAACTGCCTCGTTTTTTTACTGTAGACCTGACAAAGGTAAGTATTCCACAGGCAACTGGGGCTCTATTCTCACTTTAGTGATTTGTAGCAATGGACAAAGGTAGGTATTTCACAGGCAACTGGTGCTCTATTCTCTCTTTAGTGATTCGTAGCAATGGACAAAGGTAGGTATTCCACAGGCAACTGGTGCTCTATTCTCCCTTTAGTGATTCGTAGCAATGGACAAAGGTAAGTATTCCACAGGCAACTGGGGCTCTATTCTCCTAGAATACTTCTCCTGGGCGGTGGGCTTACGGTGAAATACTGCAATACAGTAAGTAGATGAACTGTCAGACCTGGAGTAGTAAATCGTCATAGCGCAGGCCTCCACAGGGATTTCCTGTGCGTCGGGGAAAGTTAAACACTGTCGCACCGGCCCGAACGCTTCCCTCTCCTCTCTTCTATTTGCAGTTTAAGGGATCTGGACCGGGGTGAACCTTTGAAGAGGCTCCACAACAGGTAAAGTAAATCCACACAGCTAATTTGCAACAGTAAAACTTCCTCCTTGCATATAGGTATAATTTTTGGCTTTTACTCACACCAGTCTTGCTTACGTGTATTCTTCACCACCGCTTCCACAGAGCCAGGGTATTCTGAAAGGGTCTAGATAGGACGTTACATTTGGGTCTCCATGCAGGGGTCGCAAAATGGCATTTAGATGAAAATGGCGCTTCACCAGCCTCAACGGTCACTGGTCTCCCCCACGACTCATCCAGTCTAGGGTGGCTACTGACAACACAACCACAGCATGACACTGCAAGATTTCAAGTGTACACACTCACAGCAAAGACAAGGACTCACCCACTGCACTCCACACACTCTACGTGAAATAAGGTCAGAACCACGGTTTACTAGGACTTATCCTGGGGTTTCGTTGGGCGTTGTTGATAGATGAAGGGCCGGAGGAATAACGTTGCCGTCACGACTGCTTGCGGCTTCCTGTACTCGTACTTCCCGGCTCACCCAAAACTCTGCTCCGTAATGGGGCCGCTGGCCTATTTACCAGATGCTCACAACATACGCTGGATAATGCACTCTCCCCAATGATGTACAATGCACTGTCCAAAAGTACTCACAAATGAACGATAACACTCTTCCTTTGTCTCCTTCTCCTTCTAGCTGTCCAATCCTCTTCACACCATCGGTTTTGCGTTGCTGGAGATCACCCTTGACGTTACTTCCAGTGAGTACTTCCTATGACTGACTCCAACACATCAGTAGTTTATATACAGATGGTCTCTTCAAACATCAATAAATGTCGTATACTCAGCCCAGTTACTAGTGTCCTTGTCTCCTTCACCCCGTGAAGTTCCTCTGCCTTCACCAATGCTGACTCTGCCCAAACCTCTACACTGCCCGCCGGATCGGCCTGAAACGATTCAACTCCAACTCCTGTTTGAATTTCTGAGACTCTTTTTATACCCTTCCTGTTCTCTCCATTGTCCAATCCACGATCGCCGCGTTTATTGTCCTCACCTGTGCCTCGTACAGCCCAATTTCCCTCCCGGAGTTTCGGTGTTTGTAATATACGGGCCGGGCGGAAACCATCTTCGGGCGGAACCAACCTTCGCCACTTTTGGTTCCGCCCCCAAAAAGTCACAGTGTGACATCCTCCCCCGCCAATCTGTTCTAGTCCCTAGAACACCTTCTCACAGCCTATTCACCATAACGTATAAGGGGCCGACCTCGGTTCTCTCGCTGGGACCGCCGAGGGGGCGAGGCAGGGTCGACTCTGGCTGGCATGTTCTCAGGTCCTCTTGGAGCGGCCAAAGCGGGTGCATCCACTGGGCCTCTCGGGACCACAGCCCATCCTCCGATCCAGGGGGCTACTGGTGCTGGCTCCTTTGGAGCCTCTTCCACGGGGCTAGGATAGTTCGGACAGGGGCGGATCATATTACGATGGACCACGCGGTCCGGCCCGGGCTTCCCTTCCAGCCGGATCGTGTACACAGGTTGCCCAGGTCGCTGCTGGCTTTGGACTACGTACGGGGTGGTTTCCCATCGAGCGCTCAACTTCCCTTTTCCTTGCCGCCGGTTATCTCGTACGAGGACCCTTTCTCCGGGGAGTAGAGGAGCATCTCGGGCCGTCCGATCATATAGCCTCTTGTTCCTAACCCCTGCCGACTACGCCAAAATCTGTCACAGGTCGGAGCGGACCACAAATGTTGCAAGTCACGCCCCTTCCTAGTTTCCACCTCGAGGAGGTCCCAAAGCAACCCCAATGACCAGACAGACCAAGCCTAAGTAATATTAAAACAACTTTATTTAAATTAATTAAAATAATTCAGGGAGGGGGATGTAAATCTTAAAATTATCGTCTCTGTTCAGCAAGAGGAGAAAGGGGCCGGAGAGGACTATGCGTCGAGGGTTAGTATGTCCACAGAGGGAAGAGGGGGACGAAGCTCCGCTGTCCCTTTCGAAAACCCTTAGTCCTCCTCTTTGGGCTTTTGTTGACTCGTGGCGCCCTTCTTTTCTCCTGAAGGCAGAGTGAAACACACGATGAATAATCGATCCGGTGAGAGTGGCTACCTGTTACTTGGGTCCATACGACTGGCTGATAAATGACTTGTTCCTCCGATCTCTTCGTACAGGGTGCTCGGGCGGCGCCTTCCCTTCTGCACACTCCGAGGTGAGCGCCAACCCGCGACACAGAACTCCAATGGCACTGCAAGAGAGAGGTCACTCAAACTGCGGGGGACAACACAGGTAGGTACTTCACAGGCAACTGGGCTCTATTCTCACTTTAGTGATTCGTAGCAATGGACAAAGGTAAGTATTCCACAGGCAACTGGGGCTCTATTCTCACTTTAGTGATTCGCAGCAATGGACAAAGGTAAGTATTCCACAGGCAACTGGGGCTCTATTCTCACTTTAGTGATTCGTAGCAATGGACAAAGTTAAGTATTCCACAGGCAACTGGGGCTCTATTCTCACTTTAGTGATTCGTAGCAATGGACAAAGGTAGGTATTTCACAGGCAACTGGTGCTCTATTCTCCCTTTAGTGATTCGTAGCAATGGACAAAGGGAAGTATTCCACAGGCAACTGGGGCTCTATTCTCACTTTAGTGATTCGTAGCAATGGACAAAGGTAGGTATTCCACAGGCAACTGGTGCTCTATTCTCCCTTTAGTGATTCGTAGCAATGGACAAAGGAAAGTATTCCACAGGCAACTGGGGCTCTATTCTCCTAGAATACTTCTCCTGGGCGGTGGGCTTACGGTGAAATACTGCAATACAGTAAGTAGATGAACTGTCAGACCTGGAGTAGTAAATCGTCGTAGCGCAGGCCTCCACAGGGATTTCCTGTGCGTCGGGGAAAGTTAAACACTGTCGCACCGGCCCGAACGCTTCCCTCTCCTCTCTTCTATTTGCAGTTTAAGGGATCTGGACCTGGGTGAACCTTTGAAGAGGCTCCACAACAGGTAAAGTAAATCCACACAGCTAATTTGCAACAGTAAAACTTCCTCCTTGCATATAGGTATAATTTTTGGCTTTTACTCACACCAGTCTTGCTTACGTGTATTCTTCACCACCGCTTCCACAGAGCCAGGGTATTCTGAAAGGGTCTAGACAGGACGTTACATTTGGGTCTCCATGCAGGGGTCGCAAAATGGCATTTAGATGAAAATGGCGTTTCACCAGCCTCAACGGTCACTGGTCTCCCCCACGACTCATCCAGTCTAGGGTGGCTACTGACAACACAACCACAGCATGACACTGCAAGATTTCAAGTGTACACACTCACAGCAAAGACAAGGACTCACCCACTGCACTCCACACACTCTACGTGAAATAGGGTCAGAACCACGGTTTACTAGGACTTATCCTGGGGTTTCGTTGGGCGTTGTTGATAGATGAAGGGCCGGAGGAATAACGTTGCCGTCACGACTGCTTGCGGCTTCCTGTACTCATACTTCCCGGCTCACCCAAAACTCTGCTCCGTAATGGGGCCGCTGGCCTATTTACCAGATGCTCACAACATACGCTGGATAATGCACTCTCCCCAATGATGTACAATGCACTGTCCAAAAGTACTCACAAATGAACGATAACACTCTTCCTTTGTCTCCTTCTCCTTCTAGCTGTCCAATCCTCTTCACACCATCGGTTTTCCGTTGCTGGAGATCACCCTTGACGTTACTTCCAGTGAGTACTTCCTATGACTGTGACTCCAACACATCAGTAGTTTATATACAGATGGTCTCTTCAAACATCAATAAATGTCGTATACTCAGCCCAGTTACTAGTGTCCTTGTCTCCTTCTTCACCCCGTGAAGTTCCTCTGCCTTCACCAATGCTGACTCTGCCCAAACCTCTACACTGCCCGCCGGATCGGCCTGAAACGATTCAACTCCAACTCCTGTTTGAATTTCTGAGACTCTTTTTATACCCTTCCTGTTCTCTCCATTGTCCAATCCACGATCGCCGCGTTTATTGTCCTCACCTGTGCCTCGTACAGCCCAATTTCCCTCCCGGAGTTTCCCGGAAGTTCCGGTGTTTGTAATATACGGGCCGGGCGGAAACCATCTTCGGGCGGAACCAACCTTCGCCACTTTTGGTTCCGCCCCCAAAAAGTCACAGTGTGACACTACATTGCGCTTACAGGTAAATTAAAACTTAAAGTTTAAATTAAGTTACATAACTGTATTGTACTTAAATGTAAAAAAAAAACCTTACTCAAAGATTAAATTAAAATGTATTAACATTAATATTTAATTTATTGATTCACCTGCGTAACCACTAGAGAGGGGCCTGACACTGAGAACCACTGCTGTAAACAATCCTATTCATTTTTTTAATTCATTTTCATTAATTCATTTAAATTGTACTGAAATTTGCAAATATATTTTTCAGAAAACACTTTGAAACTATAAGAATAAAATAATAAAAACATATATATAACACACCTAATGCATGGGATTCATATCAGGAAAATGTGGAAAAATCTCTAAAAGACAGACATTAACATAATTAACCATGTTTAATTATCATAAGTGTTTCCATTTTCTCTTGTTTTAGGACTCTTCTGGAGAAAGTGAGTCTGCTGGGTAAAGACTTAAAAAATACCAAGTTAATAGACACATTTTTTCTGAAATTAATTGTGCTGTTGTTAACCGGCATGGTTTATTTGCTAAGTATCCTGGGACAGGTGAGGGGGCCTTTAAAAAATGGTTACATTACAGTTTTTCAAGTGCGGTGACAGTGGAACGAGGAACATGTCAAACACTCGACTCTGTATGATGTACCACTGACAGACTGAAGAGAAACACCAGGGTCTGGATTGTGCCACTTCTCAGAAGATCCAGCAGCTCTGTCAGGGCCTCACTGCCCAACACCATTAAACACCCGTCCAGCGCTGACACATTCAGCTCTATCCTGCAGTACAGGGGTCTGCTCTGATTTAGAGAAAGAAGGAAAAGTGAAATTGTTTAGAGCTATGACAACGTAATTAGTACAAGAAATATTGAGATACTTTAGTAAACTACATTTAGTAACTACTAATAACACATTGGGGAAAAACTACTGGTTGTCATATTTAAAACCTTTGCTTAAGGCACAGTTCACCCAAAAATGGAACATGGAACAATTTAAGGGTGATTAAATGATCACAGAATTTTATTTTTGGCTGAACTGTCCTTCAAGTAAAAGTATCATCTTACATAATCTAATATACTTAAGGTATTGAGAGTAAAAGTAAAGGTTTGTACAGTATTTTCCTGAAAAATAATTTGTCAGGATGGTTTTGCATTAATATTACTTCTGCATTACTTTGTATGTTGCAGTTTACTTCTAATTATGTTCAAGGTTATTAAATCTAAAGTTGTTTACTAAATATACTGTTGAGTAGTCTACAATTATTATCTACAATAATGCATCTTGTTGTAAAAGACCATATTTTTGTAGTGCTGCTTTCCTGTGAAGAAAAAAAACCCTTAGGTCTTTATATTAGTACGAGTGTACTCAACGAATGTACTTCATTACAGTCCACCTCTGATAATTTAGAAAATGAAAGTAACAACATTTATTGTCAGAATATTGATAAGTTATTGCTAACTATATGAAAGACTGCATCTGCAGGACTCGGACTGGTCAAAGACTGATTATTCTGTTTTATTTTTTTGTTTAACTGCCTATAAAATCTGTGTTGCAAACCTGTCTACATATGATCCCCATGGTCAAGACTATAAACTTTATAAAATCACACCTAAAAAATTCGGGACAGTCACAAAATCTAAACTGTTGTCCCGAATCCCGAATTTGGCCCTAGTTGTCCCGAAAATTATACTAAAGCAAAATCTTGAGTAGTTATTGTCTGATAAACATTAAAAAACCCCACCGG
The DNA here is from genome assembly GCF_023724105.1 of Carassius gibelio. Lineage (NCBI taxonomy): Eukaryota > Metazoa > Chordata > Actinopteri > Cypriniformes > Cyprinidae > Carassius > Carassius gibelio. Next base: position 7,886,527 of record NC_068374.1, read on the forward strand.
CTGCTCATTGGCTGCAGCATCTTTTTTCTAAGTTCTAAAAAAATACCGTAGGCACGAATTTAGATATTTATTTATCTAATTAATCTATCTGCACAAAGACAATACAACCTTTTTGTCCCCTTTTTGTTTTAAATCTTGATGAAGAGAGCACAAGTCTCTGCAGCTGTGAGGAGGACCGTGATGCAGGAGTGATTGACAGTTGAGGCACTGTGTACAAAAAATACGTTTTAGCTCATTAGCGTTAGCGTTACAGAAAGGTCTGATTTACTGTGACAACAGTCATTGTTTGTGGGTTGTTTTTTTTGTTTTGTTTTTTACAATGACATTTGAGTTCATGATTTTAATGTTGTTTCTTGTGTCAGACTAAAGAGTAATGACAGATGGTTGATCTTTGAACAAAAATGTGTTTAGTTAAGGTTTGAAATTCATGATCTTTTATTCCAGGCTACGAAGTTTAATATCATAAGCCCCCCTCCCGAATTTCAGCAAATCTCATCTGGTCACCCTAATCAGTTAGCATTTGTACTGCTGTGTGTGTGTGTGTGTGTGTGTGTATTTTGTAGTGTTTCATATGTATCATCACATTATTCAAGTAATCTCCAAGCCAGAAAGATGTAATCTGACAAAGGACGCAGCAAACCCGTGTAATTTACCTGGCTTCGGTCTTGGCTGAGTCTGAGGTACATCACCTTCTCCACTTTGATGTAAAACATAAAAACAAAAACGAGCCGTTCTGGCTCCTCCTATCCTGGCAGGATTTTCCTCTCGTCAGCTCTCGTACTGTTGCTATGTGACAGAGCGCTAATCAGAAACACCTGGTGGTGGAATTAGGAAATCCTGTGAAGGGTGAGGATCTCATACACTTTGGAGGACCCTTCGTACACTTCGGAGACCTGGTCTTTGAAGTCCATGGCCTTCTCAGTGTGCACAAAAAAAGTGGAAAAGTTCTCATTAATAAAACACTCTGTAGATTTCATCCTAAAAGTGTACATAGGCACAAAACAAGATTTTTTGTACCAAAAAAAGGTTTCAGATTTATAAAATTCATTTGCCAGAACCTGCACAAAACTCCTTTTTTTTTCAAATCCCAGTCATGGGAAAATTGTGCGTCCGTACATCTCCATCTCGTCTCCTCCCCGAAATAACCATATAGGGACGAATGGAATTCACTGGAAAACTGTGTGTTTTTTTATTACATTTTATTTTTTATTTTTATTATGTACAAAATGTGAGACGGCATATGGTGAGAGTCATTGCAGAAGCAATAAGACAGGTTTTCTTAACATTATGGCAGTCAAGCAGATTCAACCTCTCCTTCCATCCCTCCATTTTTAGGGTCCGGGTGATGAAGGTGTGGTTTCATGAAAATGAAATGAGGGCTTGAGACGAAGAACCATATAAGTCCATATTTTCAATTTTTGAATAATACATTTTTTTTTAATTTGGACTGAATATTATATTACTTTTTTTTTTTTTTTACTTGAAGATAGACAACAAAAGCTTCCCAATTCTAATGAGACTGGATTTTTTAGTATCAATCTTAAAAATAAAAAGTTAGAGTAATTTACATTTCTGGAATGTGGAAGAACAGTATATGTCCAGTTAATGTGGAATAACAGTATAAGTCCAATTAATCATATCAATTTAAACCACTGGAGATTTGATTCCTTTATCTTAGTTTTAATACAGTAACAGAACCTTAAAGAAAATATTAAGCATTTCTTTCTTTCAATTTTTTTTATTTTTTGCCAACGTAAATCACAGAACAAAAACGCGGACAATACGGTACAAACAATGAACAATACATAGGCCTACTTATAGTACAGAAAATAAACGTCAGTACAAACAAACCGTACATACACTAAACAATAAATACAAACAATAAACAGTAATAATGGTAAACAATACATATTTACAATAGAGACATACATCATCTTCATTCCATGCTGGTTCTATATGCTAGTTTACCATATACGTCTTCCTTTTTTTGGTTCTAAATAAAATAAAATAAATACCTATATATTCCTATTATACAACATAAGATAAGGCATACAAGATAAGCTACAACTACTTTTATGATTAATTTCACACAACATACACAATATATCCCACCTTTCCCTGCACATGACCTACACATACCAGGCTACTCTTCACATTCTAATGTCCCATAAAATGCTTGGGCCTCCGCTGGCATGTAGGCTAGCATTTTCATAAGGTCACGGTGCTTCTCCTTCTTGATGGGCAAAGGGTCCTCGTAAGCACGAGCATACGTGGTGGAGAACAAGGGAGCTGGAGGTGGTTGATTCTTCCTCTGTTTGGTGATCAGCCAATGCTTCCATCCCTCGTAGAGGCTGTGGCTCCCTTTTGTGTGGACACACCATGGATCAGTAGCTGAAATCATGATTCAACAAGAAATTCAATAATGATTCTTCCTTCACACACATATCCCCAACACTGTTAATCTCAGAAAACCAGTTTAGTTTTAGTCTAGTTCTTTAGTTCTTTACCTGTCACTTTCAACCACATCATGGATGTGATTAGGAAGCCAGGTGGATACTTTAATGTTGCATCAGGGAGCTGCCTGAAGTCCGCACATTTCATCTCAATTACTTTAAATGGATGCAGCTGCCTGGCTCCACGGATCATCTCGGCGACATCGCTGGGGGTGTGGAGTGTGGACACCTTACGCCTCTTGTCCAGCGTGGCAAATGAACGGTCACAGGGAAGGAAGGAGTGACCAGACACCATGAACTTCTGCTCTATCTGACTGAAGTACCCTCTAGATACGAGTAGGGCCATGAGGTTTAGGACTCGCCAGTTGTTGTTCTGCCCACAGCATCGGTCACTATAGATGATGAGCTTCCGTTCCTTTGCCTGGACTAGGGGAGCGAAAGATGTTTCTGCCCACTTCAAAAGACAGCTTGCCACCTCGATGGAACCTCTGTGAGCGATGCCCTCATGCCAGAGGCACATTGTAGGAGGTTTGTCAGTGCCCATCTCCTGGATACAGAGGTTGTAGTTGGCCAGCTGCCGTTGATAGTACACGTTGGAGTGTGTCAGGTTTGGCGTGTACACTACCCCCTGCATGTCGATACAAATGACATGGCAGTCATCATTGGCTTTGGCCCACTCTGTGTCAGCCTGCAACTGGGTGTATGCTTTTTCGGCTTTCCGGTGGTGAAGCTCACTCTTGGCTGTGATCTTCAACCTTTCTCCATCTGTTGTAGTAGCTACTAATTTTGAGAACAGGGCGTCACATTTTGCACAAGTATCACTTCTTGGCTGCCCAAAACTGAGGTTTTGCTGCTTGAAGATGTCCCTATAGAGCCAGAACTTTGCAGTGGATGCTGGATTGTTTTCCTTGTACAGGCGGAACATGCGGAGCAGGTTTAAATCAGGGCTCAGGTACTCCCTCTCCACATCTCCCTTCATCCGTGAGTAGTGGTTCGGTTGGCGTGGGAAGCTCAGGATGTGCTCTCTTATCCCCTCTCTCACTGCAGGATGAATGCTATGAGGCCTAAAAAATAAACAACACAACTCATGAACAAGGGAAATATAATAAACTATGCTGGTCTGTTTTGCACAATTGTTTCTGTGACAATAAAATTTAATATAATTGTAAACTTTTCTCTAAACTATAGGATTTTGTTTTTCACAAACAATCATTAATGGGATTCTCAGGATTTAGCATTAAGCTTTGTATTAGTAGAAAACCAGTAGTATTTTCGAATTACCATGCTTTCCTCCCTCATATCCCCCTGAGATGAGAGATTTATGTATTTTTTGTCTGGAAAAAATCCTCATATGACGCAAAAAATTGTCATTGTTTACATGCACACATTTTGTTTCAATCTAACTGAATTCATTCTGATTGGTGAATCTGAATGTAGTGTTTACATGAACGCTAAACATGTGATCGATTGATGTGTGCGTTTTAGCATTGCTAAGAAAATTCCTGCTCCTCCGTGAGAGATACGAGACCGGTGCGTCTCACAGGTGTCGCTCATCAGTAATCACGCCACCGGCCTTGCGCCGTTCTCCCGCGGCCCTCAGTCTCGTCCTGCTTGCCACAATGAATGGCAACTGTAGAATGCAAAAGCCTAATCCCGGACATTTTGGCCGATCTCGAAATCCCGGGATCATACATTACATTTGCATAGCACTTTACCTCTGATATCGATCTCAAAGTGCAAAAATATGTTTCCTGACTGGGCAACAACAGTGAGCTGAATCCTAACCATTACAGTTTGTGCATGCTGGCGTTATAGGGTGGCAAGGCACCCGACGCCCTATAATGCCAGCGTCAAGTGCACCATTAGATCAGGGAATGTTGTAGGGCAACTGATGCTGACATTGGTGCAGCTTTAAAAACTAATAGGACGAGAGCATGAGGTCCTTCCAGGATTTTTTTTTTTTTTTTTTTACCTGTTCTTATGTTTTCCTCTGAAGTCCTCTAATGGAGACCTGACTACCTGCTCTGTTCCCTCAGACTGACTGCCTAACTTTTCTTGAATAACCTTTTCAAAGAGAAGTAACTTTAAATAAATATGTTATGGACAATGTATCTAATTAAAATCATGCATGTAATAAAAAGTTAACAAACGGAAAAAGCTAGGCTGTTTAAAACTTGCCTGTAGGCGACTGTTGGTCAGTTGAAAGACTGACATAAATGTGAGCTTACAAACAGCAAGTCTTTGACCTCCTTGTTGCACATGGTACTTGAAGGTGTACTTCCTCTTAGTATTCTCAGTGTTGGGCCCACGTGGTCGTCTGCGACTCACCTTGTGCTAGAAGTAAAAAGACATATTGGGATGATCAGTGATCAGGCACATGTGCAGTCTTAGTGAATTGAAGGCATACAGTAGTATTCAATTCACTGGTTATTTTATGGGCCTACATTGTAATGCATTGCATACTGTTGACATGATATGGTCATGAATTGCTTAAGTTAGCATACCTGCTCCAAACCAGAGAGAATGATAGCCTGCTGCCTCTCATAAGAGACAGCATAAAACTCTGTGAAGAGCTGGAGTTTTCTTTGGTCTGTTAGGCTTGAACACTGCCTGGGACATGTCTCCTTGCACGCCTTTCCCTTAACAGAAACAGTCACATTAGCGTTTTTGTTTTTTTGAGCTATAAAACACTAGAGCTATTAGCAGCTATTAAGGTTACTAGCTAGAATGTATAACAGCTTACACAATCAATGCATATTTTTTTTTATTATTACCTTTTTTTTCATTTATTTTTATTATTTATTAAATAACAAGTAACAAACATAGCATAGCATACAATATTACAAAAACAAAGTGTTACATTAAATGGTAACAGGGATCCAAAAATTATATCAAAATATTTTAAACACGTCAATGACTTTTTTTTCTATCTTTTTTTTTTTTTTTTAACCAATTTCAGTGAAGACATAAAGCAGTCAAATTCTACTCTAAACATCTTAAAGATTGGGGATGAATTTACATATGTTTGTTTATGTATATAAAATTCTGCCAGCAGTGCTTATAACAAAATCAATGAATGGTATAAAAAAAAAAAAGCCTAACATTACTGTAGACGCAGCTGGTGTTTATGGTGTCCGTGATTATGAGGAGTAGAGAGACACGTTTAAAACGTCCCCTGAATCCTAATTTATTTATGTATATTTAAATGTCTTTAACTTAAAATATGCATTATGTGGTTAGTAATACTGCATAGCTGTGATAATATGACAAGAGCAGTGCACGTCTCTCTCTGGCTCAGCTCCAGATAACGCGTGAGAACACAGTTTGGATTTGACAGTTGTGTGACGTCACCGAACGTTGTAAATCTCGTCTGTGGGACAAGACTCCGAGGGGCACGGACATAAGAATCACATATCTGGGACCGTACCGCTCAAAAGGTTAAAACAATTGTCTATACTTTAATTTAATCCAAACTGTGTACATATTTAATTTTAAAAGCCAAGAATAACAACTAAGTTAGGTAAAAAGCCCAGAACTGCTTTTCTGACTGATATGACACAAACAATGATAACCATTTGTACATGCTCTAACATGCATATTTTAGATTCACAATTCATTTAAAAGCCTCTGGTCTGTAAAAATGGTAAATATCAATACATCCTCCTGTTTTTACACTGTATTGCGCTCTATTTGTAGCAGCATGTATATGTAAATTCATTCTCTGCAGTAGGAGGGGCTTAGAACGGGAGTTAGAAAGGATTCCCCGGTAACGGATCTCACAAACACTGCTCAGGCGTTACAGGCAAGATGAAATGAAAATTTAATCCAGAACTTTCTGTAGACAGTCAGAAATACAGTGATATAAAAACACCCGCGCCGGGTTTCGACTTCAACACGTGCAGTTCTCATGTTTATTCAACGAAGTCAAAGTCTTTTGGGAAATCTGTTTGTGTTTTGATAATGTGGCGGGTACCACAAATAAATAAATAAATGGGAAACACAATGAACATTTGGTCTGGGTGTCTGTCTTTAAAGTGTTTTGTTAGTTTGGCGTGTTTCCTCTTTTTGATGTGGCCACGTCTCAGTGCTTTTATGTAAAAAAGCTCATCTGCACAGCTTTCGGAGAGATCAAGAACCGGGTTGACCGGGTACTCGGTACCACAGGTACTTAAAGAAACCTGCTACCATAACATTTTTCTGAGATGAACAGCTTGTCTGCGTACTGTAATGAACACGTGGTTGTCAGTAGATGGGTGAAACTGTGTTTTAAGAGGAATCAAGAGGAAGTACACATTTCTAAGAAACAGAAGAACAGAGAGTGAAGCCTCAGAATTATATCAACAGTTTTCACTATTTAAAAAAAATCTTGATTGTTTGTTTGTTAGTTTGTTTATTTGTTTGATGACATTTGTATTAAAATCAGACAAAAACGGTAAATAAGTATTATTATAATAATAGTAACATATAGTAATACAGGGAACCTATTACAATTAAAACAAAAACTAAAAATTACAAAATAAATAAAACTAATGTTTTGTCCCCATTAAAAAAAATAATAATAATATTAATACTTTTTAAAATTATTTATAATCTGACCTGAAATATAAAAGGTTTCAATTTCAGAAATCTAATCACCTTACCATATTAAAAAAAAAAATAATATATATATATATATATATATATATATATATATATATGTATATATAATTCATTCAGTATCTTTAAAAAAATCATAATCATGTTAATTAGAGGTGTTGCTATATACCAGTATTGGTAATAACTGTAATATTTAAAATTTAATGGTACACATGTGATTATTTAATGTATTGCTCAGCGGTTGCATTTCCTTAACTCAAGAGACTTCAGTGAGATTCTCGAATATCTCTCATATTAGTATACACACCATTTCTGATGTTTCTCCTAAAAGTCCTTAGAAGTGGAAGTAGACACAAATGAGACGTGAAGTATTTGAGAAAATGTGGTTGCTCTTAACCTCAGGAGACGTAGTTGTGATTCTCATGTATTTCTCTTTTTAGTCTCAATAGTGTCTCAGATGTTTCTTCTAAAAATCCTTAGGAGAAATAAAAGTAGACACAACAGAGACATGAGAAAGATCAGAAAGAAAGGAATCCACAATGACAATGGGCGAGAAACATGGGAGCTCTCTTTATTGCAAGACTCTGAGACACGTTTTACTGCAAAACAGAGCTTGCTGTTTTTACTGCAGTGGGGTTTTACTGTTTTTACTGCAATGTGTTTTTCACCTTTAATGGTGAGGACAGCAGGAGAAGAGACAGGACACAACTGAACAGGTGAGAACTGAACAGGGGCAGAAAGTACCTTCAGCAGGGATTCGAACCCTTGTTGTCTGAGGTTCAGTTGTGCTTCACGTGGATGTGCTGCTCAAGACTATAGCTCTGACAGAGTTTACTCTACGCTCAGGATACACAACCTGATTCTCTTATGTGTCTCATCCAGATCTTTGTCTTAAGAGGTCTTCAGTTTTATTTTAGGAGAAACCTTAACTTTTACTAATATTGTTAATATTAAAACTATCATTTAAATAGCATTAACCATTTCAGAATGTCAAGGGATACTAGTTTGTATTTATCTTCAGTGTCCAGCAATGTATACAACACATTTTACAAACACATTAGTACAAGTGTGAGATGTTTCGTATAAGAGCAATACCTTTTTTATAACAAATGCATGTAACAGTCTACCAGTGGGGGTTTTTTTTTGTACGGCACATTTTTGCATGTCTGTTAATATAGGTGATTATTTCCTCTTTTAAATCAATGCCAATACCTCCTCCAATGTGAAGTCATCCATATGCTGAAAGATCTCATATCCCAATTCATCTCTCCCAGGAGTAGTGTGCCTCCCTCGTCTTATTGCCCTTCTTAATTCATGTAAAGAAAAGAACAAATTACATCACTATTGTCATTATTTTTGTTAAGTTTACACCCTTCCTGCTTAAGCATTAGCTCCCTCCTAATCAAACCATCACTTCCAACATTATGATCACTGTGCACTCGCTGGAAACTCCTAACCAACAGATCAGCCTTATCCTTGTTACTAACCACTTCTCTACACCCTTCTACCTAAACAGGAATAGAAAAACCTCTATTAATTCCCGCCATACGATGAATCATATTCCAAACCTGTTTAACAGTAGTCTCAGAACCAAGAGTGCCACAGAACTTCTGCCAACTCTCTCTCGTCACACACTTTATAAGCTTCCTAGCCTCAGCTCGCCGTTCCTTATATTCAACAACAAAGCTCTCAACACGACGTCTGCCACAACACAACTGATCGTCCCAACCCCATTTATAAGGGAAGAAATCACACTTATTAAACCTGACAGGGCACACCTGTGAAGTGAAGACCATTTCAGGTGACTACCTCTTGAAGCTCATCAAGAGAAGCCAAGAGTGTGCAAAGCAGTAATCAAAGCAAAAGAAGAACCTACAATATGACATATTTTCAGTTGTTTCACACTTTTTTGTTATGTATATAATTCCACATGTGTCAATTCATAGTTTTGATGCCTTCAGTGTGAATCTACAATTTTCATAGTCATGAAAATAAAGAAAACTCTTTGAATTCGAAGGTGTGTCCAATCTTTTGGTCTATATATATAAAATAGAAAACATGTATTTTAAATTACACTATAACTGTAAATTACTATTACACTGTATTTTGATCAAATAAATGCAAACTTTGTGAGCATTAGAACTATAATCCCTCTCTCTCTCTCTCTCTATATATATATATTGATGAGTAGTATACAGATCTTGATTGAAGATTGAAGATTGAAGATAGAAGAAGCACAAAATCACTTTTACAGACTTCTAAATTAAATGTTCCCTCCTGGTGGAATGAACTCCCCAACTCAATCAGAGCAGCTCAGTCCTTAGCCATCTTCTGTCTTTAACACTAACTATTCTAATTATATTCTTTAATAAAGTGCCCCATTTAGACTTAAACGCTATTAATTTACTTGTTTTCCCAAACTAAATAAATAACACTAACTGTTCTATTCTTTTTGCATTCTATCTATTTTCCTTTTATTTATTATATAATTAACAAAAGCAAAAAGGCATCTAACACTAGCTTTCTCTATTCTACCTGTTTTCTTTTTATTATATAATTATTAAAAAAACTTGCTACGTGAACTGCGTTTAAGCTAACTGAGACTTGTTATAGCACTTATATATCATTGCTGTTTTGTTAGATTTGATTGCTTCCATTGTCCTCATTTGTGAGTCGCTTTGGATAAAAGTGTCTGCTAAACAACTAAATGTAAATGGATATAAATACAAACACATGCATGTATATATTTAAGAAATAACCTTTTAATATAATGCACTTTAACTAAATAAAGATTACATTTGATTTATTGCCTGTTATATTCTGAGGAGAAACTGAGATTGAACAAGATGATATTGACATGATAATTCAGTTGATTAAACAGTTAAATATTTTTGCTGTCTTTTCGATTGCTCCAGTACTGTATTACATTTGTTTTTAAATGTAAAATTATATGTTTTTAGAGATAAAAAAGACTTTTATTTTGCTCTGGCGGTGTGACGTCATAAGGCTGCGCGCTCTCATGCGTCTGTGATTCGGCTGAAGAAAGGTTTGTGATGTTAATAGTTTAAAGTGTTTCAATCGACTAAACTCATTTAGAGTCGTATATTATTACACTGTGAAAACAAGTCTGAACCCGTGTCACATTGTAATGCTTTAACTAGTGTTATTAATGATGGTTAATGCTTGTAAAGTGCTCCCGAACAGAAGTAAGAGTGCGTCTCATTTCGCTCCCTATATAGTGAATCAGTTCATTTTAAACAAGACCTCGGTTACTGGTTAGTAGTGTTGGAGAAAACCGTAATGAATCAATTGAATCGCAAAATGATTCAGTGTTCTGACGTCATCTGCTGTTTAAAACAGAGTAAATGCGACGAAAACAAACCCAAACCTGTTTAATGATAACTTTTACTAACCAACTGCAAATGTTTTCCTGAAAGAGAAATCTATTACATATAATCTACACATCATTCAATACTAAATATACATCTTAATACACATGTAAACCAAATTCTGTCCTTTTATTAATTTGATTGCTAATGTTGTTTTTAATGTCATACATTTTAAGTCCATGAACTCTGACTCCCTTAGCAGTGTGCTGACTACTGAACTAGAGCTGATTATTTCTGTTAATTATTCTCATCTTAATCACAGATAAACTGAGGTCCATGTGAAACTTTTATAAAGATGGAGTTTATTAAAGAGGAGAGTGAAGAAATGAAGATTGAAGACACATTCAGAGTCAAACATGAAGAGATTGAGGAACAAACAGGTTAGTTTTTATTCTCAAAGCTGAACTCAGTTGATCATTATTAAAATGTCCAGCTCTACAGAACGCATTAAACTCTAGTGTTGATATTTCCAGTTATTAATAAAAGTAGTCTTAATAGAAGGCTATTATATTATTAACCGAAAAACTATTTCTGTGAAAGCAACAGTTAGTTTCCTAATTGTGAAAAATGATGAGATGGTGAATCGCTCCATCAAGATCAAGATGGATGGAGATTTGTTGTTGTTTTTTGGCTTGTGACTTGATCTTTTGAATTTAATACAAAACTGCTATTACAAAACTGAACCTAGTTGAGAGGACACTGTGTTTCTAATGTTTTAGACCTAAATGTCTGTAAGAAACCAGTTCTGCTGGGTCGAAGTCTTGTGGTCCTCTAACATGATTTTTGATGAGATGTTTGATAACTGCCAGCTTAAAGATACAACTGCAATCAAAATTATTAGAGACTAATATTGTAGAAATGCAAGCTTTTCTAAGGATCTAGAATTTCATAAAATTGCATCTATAACAGTTTACTTGCATATAGGGCTGTGCGATATGCAAAAAAAAAAAAACCTATCATAATTTAATTTATCAATTTTGCGATTTCAATTTTAATCACTATTTTGACACACACAGACATGCTTTACAGTCATAAATACAATCAGTAGAAATTTGAAACATATTTCCAAAAGAAAACCAATGAGAGCTTTATCAAAAAGTTGTAACATGTCTCTAGAACAGACTCGAGTCAAAATAATCACTAAGTAAAGATGTCAAACAAAATCTAGACATATGACAAAATATTATAATAAAAAAATAAAATTAAACCTGTGTTCAGGGAGATGTTTTTTTTTTTTTTTTTTTGCCATGCATCGGTCATAAAGCTCACTGTAGCGGTGCCTCAGGTGTTATATCTTTTGAACAATATATAGATAGGGCTGTGCAAAAAATGAATGCGATTTTCATGCACATCTCATCAGTAAAGACACTCCTGTAATTAGAAGTATATCTCCAGCACTTGCAATAAGCAATACCAATAACGTGATATTTAGCCCCTAAAATGCTAATTTTACCAAGGCAACCCTGCTAAAAAACTTATATTTTAACAGGACAGGATTTGTTGTGAGAACCTGGCAACCCTGATCTGAACGCACGTGCTGGAGATATTACAGGAGCGTCTTAACTAATGAGATTTTTGCACAGCCCTACCAATATATTTATTGCCCAAGGTTCACACGTACTCCATCTGCAGTGCTTTTACAGTAAGTTATGTGTACGCGGTTCAGAAGCAGCAACGAGAGCGCATTATTGTAACGTGAAAGCACATAAAATAATGCACGAGCCCGAATCTATCCACTCGCACACAGATTTCCTTTGTTAACAAAACCAGACACGCGTGCTCAGACAATAGACTGTGTAAGGATCAGATACACACTGCCTCACAACGTGTCTCCTCTCGCTCAACCTGTGTCCTGTGCACTCACAACTCTCTCTGTGCTCATGCGCAAGATATTACATCTTTTCGCACCTTTCTATCTATAACCTTTTCTGTTCTCATCTTTTTACTGCGTGCAGTGTGACCGCTCTGATCCATTAACATGGGCTCAAAAAAATGGCTACGCATCACAGTGTGTGTGAACCTGGAGTTAGGCATATGCCCAGTCTGCTCTGTTCTCGCGCTAGGAGCGCTGCATCCTGATTGGTTCAGATAACATACTGCGGGAGGTCAGGGCCGCGGAAAATCGTGCTATAAAGCGATTTAGAAATTGTGCACACTCAAATTTTGTTGCATTAAATTTCATCTGGGCAGAATGAAAGAAAGATATCGGAAAAAACTATTTTCCATGCTAACGTAATTTCACCAGCGCACGTCCCTGTCTAAAGACAGCAAAAAGTAAGTAGCGTGTGCCTATAGCACAGGCATCATACTTCATTTAGGGGGCAGTGTTTTCCCCGTAGGCCTGTCATAGAAACAGACGAAGAAGTGTTTCAGCTATGAGAGTGACAGACGCAAGCCAAGATGGGGAAGTGTAGGTTTAATGATAACTGGCTCGATGATGAGAAATATCGCGGCTGGTTACAAAAAATGTTGGAATACGAAGTGCGGTGCAGACTTTGCAAAAAGACGATACAATTGGGAACAATGGGCTGCAGAGCCCTTGGTGCACATATGAAAGGGGAGAAGCACAAGCGCTATGCCGACAGTCAGGCAACAACTGTCCCCATTCAGTTGTTTGCAGCATCGGTATCTACTTCAAAGGCTAACGTTACACCCGCGTTGGTGTCTTTGGGTCCCAGTACAAGTAATGCCTTCGGTACATTCTCCCCAACCACTACACTGAAGGCGGAAATGCTGTGGGTTTTGCACACAATTAGCCGACATCACTCCTATACGTCCAATGAAGACGTGAGCACCGTCTTCAGGGCAATGTTCCCTGACTCGGAATGTGCAAAAACATTTAGTTGTGGCAAGGACAAATATGCACTGATTATTTGCACTGTTGCTCAAATGCAAATGTGCTTTGTTAACCTGAACAGCTTTGTCGAGTGTCCTTTTATATATATATATTTGCCGTGGAAATGGTCTTAATTTTAATTCTTGAAGGTCTTAAAAAGGTCTTAAAAGTCATTAAATTTGTTGATCAAAAATGTGCAGATACCCTGATTAATCGCACAGCCCTACTTGCATATTAAATGTGATAATGTCAATATATAATGTCATATTTTTAGTTATAGGTATTTTTAATTACACAGCTATGTAATAATTTTTCTACCCCTGATCATCGGCACTTATTTTTATGATAGGCAATAGGGATGCACCGGTTAACCGGCCATAAATCGGAACCGTTTTTTGGTCTTTTTTCCGGCCGATTTTTCCGGAAGTGCGCTCGTGTGCATTGACTACATTGTAATCGTTCGCTATGTCATTTGTGTGGAAGTATTTCGAAATCCGTTCACAGGACACGGGCAGCCGATCAGTACTGGAAGTGCAGAGCTACATGTCTGAGGCGCAGATAACAGGAAGCGAACAGCCGTTGGTGTACTGGCGCACAAATAAGAGCCCTTTCCTGCGCACTGAAGCTGCGCGAGCGTATACTGTACCGGTCCGCGCCCTGAACACGAGTAGACCATGAAGAGATGTTCAGATCAACATCTCACGTGTTGGATGAGAAACGAAACGGACTAAACTGACAAAACTGAAATGTTTTTTTTTTTTTTTTTTTTTTTTTTTTTTAGAACTTGCATACACGTTTGAAAAGCCAGAAATAAACGTCAGTTCTGCATTAGGATGATTATTTTAATTTTACCTTAAAATTACATAGACTTTGTTTGATTTAAAAATCACCTGCTGTAGCACACTGACAAAAAGTGTTTCATTCATCCAATTAAAACATATTAGGGTAAAGATACACATCTATTTTTTTTTTTACTTGAGACAATAAGTTATTTATTTTTCATTGGCTCAAGTAAAGAAATATAGATGTGAATCATTACCCCAATTTTTTTTTTTTAATTGGATGAATGAAACACTTTGCATCTTTGTTTTATTCGCACAAACATTATTTGATTTTAACATTTTGGAAAATCTATTTATATAGCATACTTTTATTTAGTCTCACTGGTAAAGACCTTTTTTTTTTGTTTAAAAGCAAATTTAAAAACTAAAATACTGAATGCTGATTAAGAAACATGTTATTGAATGTGTGTTGATTGTGTTGTAGAACTATGCAGTTATTGCCTTTAATGTCACATGGTTACACTTAATCTTTTAATTTAAGGCCAGTTCTTTGTAGTTTCAACCCAATTCAAAAACAAAAGCTAAATGTTGATGTCTGTACCATCTGTGTTTGTATTGAATGTAGGCTACTATACTGTGCAGTTACTGCTGTTAATTTCAGATGATTACAGTTATTGTTTTCAATAGCCAAAAGCAAGTTTGGCCTATTAAATACCAAATATCTTGTTTATGCACACTTTCCTTCTTTCTTGTTTGTTGCTTAAAAGATTAAAAAAAAAAATCGGAAATCGGTATCGGAATTGGCCAGTTTGCTTGTAAAAAAATCGGTATCAGAATCGGCCATGAAAAATCATGATCGGTGCATCCCTAATAGGGAACAGATTTTAGAAACTATTAAAAACAGAATTAGCTCTTTTAATAGGGCCCTATTGTAACAATTTAAATGCAAAGTGTAAAGTGCACGGCACAGGTGCACTCAGGGCGTTTCCAAATCCACTTTTGCTATTTTAACGACGGAAAAATGGTTTGTGCGCTGGGGTGCATTTTTGGAATGGGTTTTCTCTATTTTCTATAAATAAGTAATGGTCGTAATGTTTACATGGTGGAAAAGCTGAATGCTTCTAATCTAAGAAACCTATCTGCTTGTTTGCTAAATTAAAGCGTGTGAGCAGATCATCTACAGGACAAGCAGGAATCCACCAAAGCTCCCCGTGATGAGTCTTTTAATTTGTGTGTGTGTTGGCACAATTGTTCAATTAATTTGCCAATTTCATTCATCTTATAAGTAGTAATAGGTTGAATTGAAAAACAGGGTCTGACTGTATTGTATATTGTTATTGAAATTTTATAATGTTTCACTTGATTATACATTTAGTCAGGATTTAAAGTTTGGAAAAAGTCTAACTAGTAAAATGTTTTACACGTTATGTGAAAACTAATACAAGTATATAAATAAATAAAGAGACTTACTCATGTTTATGATCTCTGCTGAATAAAGTGCTTCATTCTTTTTTTCTGAGGAAATCCAAATCCTCAACCACATCACATCTTTTTTGGGGTGATTTATGTCTTATTCCTCTCATCCCGAAACAAACAGTAAAATAAAAAAACTTGAACAGTCTGGCTGCTTTTTCTTCTGTATGGGCGTATTCAAGCCGCGCGTTTCAGTTTGAATCTGAATAGCGCGGGGGCGTGGTCACATTAGAAGATAATGAAGGGAGACGTGAAAAACAGACATCGCGTTGTTTTCCTATGGATTACTTTAACACAGGATATTTGTTTTCGGTGGCACTTGTTTAGTTTAAAAGTAGACATCTCTCATGTCTCTTCGTTGAGTATTCACTGAGTTACAGTTCATTTTAATGACGCGTGTCTAAATGAAGCTCAGCGCAGACTAAGGCTGCAGACAGCACACCTTGTTTGTTATCTTTATTTTATAAATGCACAAAGTTCTGTTGTTATTATGTCTGTATCCAAAAAAAAATTAGACCCTTTACAGATTTAATTGATCTAAAGTCCCGGCCCTAAAAAAAAATTGTGTAATTTAAGTTCTTTTCGTGGTTATCAGGAGAAAATGACTCATAACGCGTATCCGCGCTAATCGACTCGGGGTTAAGAGGGTTAAACTCAACCTTGTGAAGACAGAATGAGTTGTGGTCTTTGCCAACCCAGCACTTCATCACAACTTCTCTATACACAGGGTTCCCACCCTTCTTGAAAGTATTTGAAAGTGCTTGAATTTCAGACATATGGATTCAAGCCCCTTGAAAGTACTTTAAAACTAACATAGGTCCTTGAAAGTGCTTGAATTAAATTTGAAATCAGTTTTGTTTGTGCTATTTTTTAAATTGTCCAATATGTGCTTCTGTCAAAAACAGAACTAAACAGGGGAGGTTATCTGTTTAATCTCTGACGCGATCGTGCGCAGCACCACAAAGTTGATTCTGTGCTTGCTTGATCTAATATTATATTATTATTTTTTTTAGGGCCGGGACTTTAACGCGTTAATTGAGATTAATTAATTAGACAAAAAATAACGCATTAACTAAGATTAATTAATTACAGAAAAAAATTCCCGCATTTTTAATAACTTATTTTTGCACCGCGGAACGTTTCTCACTGGATGAGTTTCGGCGGACCGACATAGTTGCCATGTCCGCTTATAATACGCGACTTTGTGCTTTTTTTTTTTTTTTTTTGTAAGTCGCGTTAAAACAGCTGGGCTCATTAAAGAATATATGGTTGCTTGTTAGGAAAATCTGACAAGCAACTTCGTTTTCTTTACATCTATGGTGTACATTGATACTGATACATTGATTAACACTGTCTGCTTACAGATATAGCCAAATCAGTGCAATCATATAAGTGCTGTGGCGTAACATTCGTCAAAACATTCCGCTGAATCCGCCCCCTTATCCCCCTCATTGGAGTAAAATCACTTTCAACGTGCAGGCGGCGCGCTCTATGATCTACAGAAATACACGTATTTCAGTTTCTACAAACAATGCCTCCAACGAAGTGGAGAATTTTATTTTATTAAGCTAAATATGTTACAGCTCCTCTTAATGCTCTTGTTTTTCCCTTCTTGTCTTTTTGTCCTTTTCCTTCTCTCCAATCCGATTCAGCCTCACAGGTGATCGGAGATGAGGAAAGTGCGTTCTCTCCGCTTTGTTGCAGTTCCCTGATTTTTTTTTATTTATCCTTTTTTTCCTAATCAGTTTTTCCTTTTCTAATAAAGCAGTGGTTTTAGTTTAAAATGTTGCAGGCTCATTTATTGTTAATAAATTATGATGCAGAAAATAAATAATCAAATAATATTGGGCTTGTTTTTGAAGATCCATTTGCTTTGCTTATTTGTCTCGCGAGAGTTGGCAACTGTGCGGACCGATTATACTGGAGCACCAACTAGCGTTCGCATATCACCGCAGCACATGGAGCCTCAAGTATCACCTCAACGCAAAACATATAGCAGCTAGCGTGGACTTTACACTTTATGTTGAACTGTGTATTATTTTGTTGGTGCAACAGTTTATGTTGAACTCTTTATTGTTTTGGCCAAGGTTATTGAGAGTTGGACTTAGTATGTTATGGCCTCTGAAGCAACAGAGAGATGTTTTCTAATAGTCAGGGTTTCCAATGTTCTGAATGTAATTGACAGTATTGTGTTTTAGTTAAAAAAAAACACTTTACAGAAGGTTCCAGCACCTATAAGCTTCCTGAATTTCTGAAATTTACTATTTCTAAATATGCTATTGCTACACTTCATGGCAAAAATTGCACTGGTCTGCTAGACTTGGTTGAACAAAAATAAACAATATTTTGTTGCTTATGTATTCAGTCATTATTCAATGGTATACTATAAATACATGTGAACAAAAAAATACTTCTCACTGTTCTCAGGTCAAATATTTATATGCGATTAAAATGCGATTAATTTAGATTAATTAATTACAAAGCCTCTAATTAATTAGATTATTTTTTTTAATCGAGTCCCGGCCCTAGTTTTTTTAAATGTTGTAAATTTAAGTAGCAAATGAGAATAGCTAAAAAAAATCAATGCATATATTTTGAGACAATAGGTCTTCTTTATGATTTTCATATGATAATTAAAGCAACGGTTTTTAAATAACGAAAGAATATGTCAATTTATGGTATTTGGTGTAAAATGCGCCCCCGCTGTAGCGACTAAAGGCTCCATGATTAACGTGATAATTAATAGACTGCTGATTTTTCCATTTGCTGACATGAGATGGTTAGATTCAGTTGCTTAATACCATATTATGTTGGGTGTCCTTGGAGATAATCACCATGTTTAGAATGAAACCATCATATTTAAAAACATGATATTAATAATGTGTACGCGCCGCGCGCTTCACATGGATGATTATATATCTATAGCATGTGGGCGTGGTCGCGTAAGAGTTGGTGAAGGGAGACGTAAAAGACTGGAGATCGTGTTGGTTTCATATGGATTACTTTATTACTTAATATTTGTTGTCAATAAGACTTGCTTAGTTTAAAAGTATTTCTCTAGAAATATCTCTCATATCTCCTTGTGGAGTATTTGTTGAGTTTCAGTTCATTTTAATGATGCATTTCTAAATGAAGATCACGCAGACCAAGGCTGCAGACAGCACACTATGTTTGTTTTCTTTATTTTATAAATGCACAAAGTTTTCTTATGTGTGTATACAAATAAAAGTAGACCCTTTACAGATTCCATTGATGTATTGCTCTTACCTGTACGATCAAAACTGAAAGTGCAATTTAAGTTATTTTTGGCGATATGCCACAAAACGCTTAAATGCATAGACTGAACAAAAAAATATTTTTATTTTTAAAATGTGCAGAAAATAGTACAAACTCTGCTAAAGTGATTGTTTTGAACAAGTATTAACTTAAACATTAAATAAATAAATAAATAAATGAATTTTTAGGGTTAGTTCTCCCAAAAATTATTTGTGACATTGACATTACATTTAGCTGACGCTTTTATCCAAAGCGACTTACAATTGCTGTATATATGTCAGAGGTCACACGCCTCTGGAGCCCGGGTCTCTCACACCAAAGGCATGTGTCTTATCCACTGTGCCAACACCACCCCATTATGTCATTAATAACTCACCCTCATGTCGTTCCAAACCCGTAAGACCTCCTTTTATCTTGGGAACACAGTTTAAGATATTTTAGATTTAGTCCGAGAGCTCTCAGTCCCTCCATTAAAGCTGTGTGTACGGTCTACTGTCCATGTCCAGAAGGTAAGAAAAACATCATCAAAGTAGTCCATGTGACATCAGAGGGTCCGTTAGAATATTCTGAAGCATCGAAAATACATTTTGGTCCAAAAATAGCACAAACTATGACTTTATTCAGCATTGTCTTCTCTTCCGTGTCTGTTGTGAGAGAGTTCAAAACAAAGCAGTTTGTGATATCCGGTTCGCGAACGAATCATTCGATGTAACCGGATCTTCTTGAAACAGTTCACCAAATCGAACTGAATCGTTTTAAACAGTTTGCGTCTCCAATACGCATTAATCCACAAATGACTTAAGCTGTTAACTTTTTTAATGTGGCTGATACTCCCTCTGAGTTAAAGCAAACCAATATCCCGGAGTAATGAAGAGAGTGAAGAGAGAACTGAAGATGAACACCGAGCCGAGCCAGATAATGAACGAAAGATTGATTCGTTCTCTAGTCAAAATCCGGTTGCATCGGGTTTCAGATCACCAGTATTGATTGGAAGTTCGGTTCTTTTCCGCGAACTGGTTCTTCCGGACAGTTCGATTCAATAAACCGGTTGAAGAAAACGGTTCACCGTTTCTTTTGCGCTCGAAGTAATGACGTCATTTGCGATGATTGCCCTTGATTCAAACCTTCGGTTTACCTGGGCTCATAACATTAGCACAGAATCAGTTCAGAATCAATCACCAAAAGAATCAGTTCAGTTCAGACGCTCTGTGTGTCGGTTTGCTTCACGCTAAATGACACATGCGCAGTATCATCAGCTCTTCGGTTCACGAATCGGACGCGCCTGACAGAAACGGTTCTTGACTCGACAACGAGTCAGTCTATTGTTCGTTATCTGGCTCGGCTCGGTGTTCATCTTCAGTTCTCTCTTCACAGCAGTTCAGTCAGTGTACTGTTTTAGTACATGAATTACTCCGGGATATTGGTTTGTTTTAACTCAGGGGGAGTGTCAGCCACATTAAAAAAGTTAACAGCTAAAGTCATTTGTGGATTAATACTTATTGGAGACGTGAACCGGTTTAAACGATTAAATTTGATTTGGTGAACTGGTTCAATCTAATCATTAGTTCACGAACCGGACATCACTGGACAGTAAACACAGTTTCAACGGAGGGACTGAGAGTTCTCGGACTAAATCTAAAATATCTTAAACTGTGCAGAAGATGAACGGAGGTGTCACGGGTTTGGAATGACATGAGGGTGAGTCATTAATGACATAATTTTCATTTTTGGGTGAACTAAACCTTTAAGTATTACCTATGGGGCTGTGTGGGCCTTTTACCCCATGCTGGGGTGCCTCTTCCCCCATGTGTGGGGTAAAAGGCCCCTCTTGCCACCACATTCATTTATAGGATTTTTAAACAAAACAAATAACTTGAATTAATAATTTTTTACACTAAATCAGTTGCTCCGATAATAGTCAATACAAAAATATTTTTGTATGTATTATTTTGTATGTATTATTTTGTAATATAACATATTTTAGGTGCAGTGAATAGCGCAGTTTTTCTTAAGGTGTGTCTTTAGCCCCGTTGTACCCTACCTCCTGCGTTCCTGTAATGTGTGTCCTGCTCCTGTATATGTCATATAATTTTCATTTCTATCCACGAGATTTGCGTCCAGCGGGAACCCAGTTCCAAAGTCTAGTGCATTAACCTATGGAGAAGCAGTGATAATCAGGCTATCAGTCTCAATGCCGGGAAAGTGCAAATTCAATGGGATTTACAATAAAAAGTAATTTTATTACAATTAAAAAATAATTTTAACACGTCTCCAGAGGCATAGATTATGCAGGGGACATGTCCCCCCACTTTATATCACAGAAATTTGTCTCCTGCACTTTTTCGGTCAAGTGTGTTCGAATAGAGGTTTTCAAGAGCTGGTGTGAATAAATATAGATTTAAACTCAGAGACAGGACCGTCTGCGCATGACATGATATTTCATTCGGACCCAGAAGGCGAGATGAACATCAAGGAGCGCTAAACTCTCATGAAGTGTGTGTTTCATTCACACTCGAAGACGGAGGGTGCTCTTGCTCAGAAAGTCATACCAGGAAACTCCTAATATGGACAAAAGCATCCAGCTATTGCTGTATGAAAACAGTTGTTTTCACAGAAAAACAGACACTTTTGGAAACACGAACACAATTGCCACAATATATGTTTTTTCAAGTCATCTCCAGCAGGTGATAAATAAAGTATATGAACAATGCAGTACTAATTGCATTTATTACAGTATATAATCTCTTCTGTTCACCAGGCCTGCATTTATTTGATCCAAAGTACAGTAAAACTACAATTTAGAAAAATTTTACTAGCCTATTTAAAATAACTTTTCTATTTGAATATATTTCTAAATGTAATTTGAGATTTTAAAGTTGAATTTTTAGCATCAGTACTCCAGTCACATGATCCTTCAGAAATAATTCTGATATTCTGATTTGCTGCTAAAAACATAAATGCTGAATTTTGGATCCTTCTATTCATCAAAGAATACTGAAAAATGTACTCATCTGTTTTAAAATATTGATCATCAGCAAATCATCATATTAGACTGATTTCTGAAGGATGAGACACTGAAGACTGGAGTAATGATGCTGAAAATTCAGCTTTGATCACAGGAATAAATTACAATTTACAATAAGTTCAAATAAAAAAAAGTTATTTTAAATAGTAAAAATATTTCACAATTGCTTTTGCTGTACTTTGATCAAATAAATGCAGCCTTGTTGAGCAGAAGAGACTTCTTTCAAAACATTAAAAATGTTATTAAAAAACTGTAGACTGGTAGGCTATATTGATTACAGAAATGTTACATTGTAATGTTTTATATTATATTGCAATGTTATGTGTGTGTGTGTGTGTGTGTGTATATATATATATATATATATATATATATATATAAATATATATAAATATATATATATATATGTTTGTGTATAAATGTATATATGTGTGTGTGTGTGTGTGTGTGTGTGTGATTTCTGTCCCCCTCACTTCTGAAAAGATGGCTATGCCCCTGCACGTCTCTATTGATGAATGTGCAAATGTGCAAATGTTAACAGGTTTTACTGTTATTAAAACATTTAACAACTTTTTATTTAAAAAAAGCTGAGACAAATTATTTCTTAATTTAAAAACTCTTTAAAAACCAGTGTAATGCATTTTTTTTATCAATATTTCAGAAACTGCATTTGAATATTACAAGTATTGAATTTAATGGATTTCAAGTCCTTTAAACACGACTGTCTAAAACGGTTTAATTTTATAAAACCTACACATTCAAAACATCATTATTACTCTGACATTTCTTTATGTAAATATTAAGTTCAAGTGAAATGGTAAGTACAGTAAGGACTTTCTTGATGTGCTGGGGTTGTGAATTTCAAAGGTGATTGATTTAAAAAAAAATGGTGCTTTAAAAAGTCCTTGAAAGTCCTTGAATCTGGTATTCATGAAAGAGTGGGAACCCTGTATACAGCTAGGATCGTCCACCATTGCTCCTTCTAGGACAGACAGGAACCTTAGAGTTGTGACTGATCATCAACTAAGCTTCACAGATCATATTACTACAACGGCTGGGTCCTGCAGATTTGCTTTATACAACATTAGGAAGATTAGACCCTTCCTATCAGAGCAGCCCACACAGCTCGTGTTTTCTCCAGACTGGACTATTGTATTTCTCTCTTAGCAGGCCTTCCGGCATGTACTATTGAGACTCTGCAACTGATCCAGGATGCTGCGGCAAAAGTAGTCTTCAATGAGCTTTTTTAAGGCTTGTTACAGCACTTGAATACTGTTACCCTTATATAGGTCTGAATTGCTTCTATTTGCTATTTTCATTTGTATGTTTTTTTTAAATGTAATGTAAATGTAACTATCTTCTAAACTAAAAAGAAAAATGTGTGATCTTTGGCGTATGCGACGCCATGAACTAAATTACTCTAATTTAAAAACAAAATTACTAGGGTTGTGAAATACTCCAAAACTAATCTAACAACAAGAACACCAATCTAATCCAAAATCAAAGCAAACAGCAATGTAATAAATCAGATCAGAATTTATCTGAAATAAAAATCTTTTGTAACATTATATGCAATACCATTAAAAGGCTTGTCAATATAATTTTTATTTTAATTTTTTTATTGGGGTCGGGGGTTATTGTAGAAATTAATACTTCTATTTAGCAAGGATGCTTTAAATTGACAGACATTTATAATGCTGCAAGAGATTTAGATTTCAGATAAATTCTGATCTTCTGAACTGATTTGCTGCTTATGATTATTATCATTATTATTATAATTGAAACAGCTGAATATATTTTTTTCAGGTGTCTTTGATGAATAGAACATCAAAGACACCTGAACAAATTATATTCAGCTGTTTCAATAATAATTATAATGATAATAATTATGTTTTTTGGAGCAGCAAATCACTATATTAGAATGAAATGATTTCTGAAAGATCATGTGACTGGAGTAATGATGCTAAAAATTCAGCCTTCACAGGAATAAATTACATTTTAAAATATATTAAAATAAAAAAGTTTTTTAAAATAAATAGTTACTGTTTTTTTGCTGTACTTTGGATCAAATACATGCAGGCTTGATGAGCAGAAGATACTTTTTTAAAGACAATGTTACTGTTCAAACATGTTTGAGTGGCAGTGTATATTGTGAATAAAATGGTTTATGAAAACATCTAATCACTTAACTTGATTTTGTCTCTTATCCTTGTTACACACTTACGAAAGGAGATGTTATGCAGAATGATGTGTCCTTCCGTTGATTTTCATGTAGTAATTTAATGGTTTCTCTGTCATCTCATTTTGTCAAATATATCTATTTGTATAAATTAATTATATAATAATTGTATTTACATAATATTATTTCCCAAAGCTGAAATGATTAGACTATCTTTTATTTATTTATGTAAAACAGTATTTTAACTGTCTAAGATAAATCTAAGACATATAAACTAGGGCCGGGACTTTAACGCATTAATTGAGATTAATTAATTACACAAAAAATAACGCGTTAACTAAGATTAATTAATTACAGAAAAAAAATTCCCGCATTTTTAATAACTTATTTTTGCACCGGGAACGTTTCTCACTGGATGAGTTTCGGCGGACCGATTATACTGGAGCACCAACTAGCGTTCGCATATGACTGCAGCACATCGAGCCTCAAGTATCACCTCAACTCAAAACATATAGCAGCTAGCGTGGACTTTACACTTTATGTTGAACTGTGTATTATTTTGTTGGTGCAACTGGCACTTTATGTTGAACTCTTTATTGTTTTGGCCAAGGTTATTGAGAGTTGGACTTAGTATGTTATGGCCTTTGAAGCAACAGAGAGATGTTTTCTAATAGTCAGGGTTTCCAATGTTCTGAATGTAATTGACAGTATTGTGTTTTACTTAAAAAAACACTTTAAAGAAGGTTCCAGCACCTATTTCACGAGTTTCTGAAATGTACTATTTCTAAATTGTTTCTAAATATGCTATTGCTACACTTAATGGCAAAAATTGCACTGGTCTGCTAGACTTTGTTGAACAAAAATAAACAATATTTTGTTGCTTAAGCTTATGTATTCAGTCATTATTCAATGGTATACTATAAATCCATGTGAAAAAAATTACTTCTCACTGTTCTCAGGTCAAATATTTATATGCGATTAATTTCGATTAATTAATTACAAAGCCTCTTATTAATTAGATTAATTTTTTTTAATCGAGTCCCGGCCCTAATATAAACTAATCTAACACATAAGCACACACACACTCACACATTCACACAAGTTGCAGGTAGATCGAAAGTTAGGGAAAGATGAGTTTAAGAGAATGGAAATGTGGAATCCCAAGTTAACAGCAATACGTTAAATTGCATAGACATGAACAGCCATCAATCACTTAATTAACACTCGCATTGAGTTCCTCAATGAGGTAAAAATTATATTAGATACACCAGTACAAATGTCTGAAAGTACATTGCCTGTGCAAAGGTGTCCCTTTGTTGTCGTTGAAAGGGGGTTTACGATGTCGCTGATTGGCTGGAAGTTCAGTAGTCGCTGAAGTGACGTCTTGGGAAGACCGTGGTTGGGTGTTGGCTGAAGATGCAGAGTTGTGTGGCTGGTTGAAGTTGAACTCGGTTACAAAACTTAACTCAGAACACAAAACTCTCAAATGGAAAAGAAAAGAAGTAAAGTTTGACGAGACTAGGTGGTGTTTCTTCGCATTGTGGCTAAGTAGCAGCAGGCGTGCAGGCCGAAGCACGCTGGAACCGCGCTCAAAGAACAGTGATGACAAACATCATGGCTAAAAGCTAGAGCTAAGAAGCAAAAGCTAAAAGCAAACTAAAAGCAGGCATGACTAATAGCAGAAGCTAAACGCATAGCTAAAAACTAAATGCAAGATTTTATGGTGTCCTAAGTATTTAAACTGGCCTGTTGGCCACACCTCAAATGTTGTCTTGACCAATCAGATATTGTCTTGGCTCGGGGGTATCATAAATCATATGTTATCTTATCAAGCACATGGTCCGAATTTTCCCGCTCTTGCAGGGTCTAATTTTGGACATGATTCCTAACAAGAATATGATACATTTGACAAATAACTGATGGTCATGACTGTTTCAAGCAAGCAGATTCAATCACACACCTACCAAACAGGATTATGAATCTTTAAGCTATCCCATAGTTATTAAAAGACATACACAATAAGTGATTATAACATGATCGTCAAATGTGTGGATTACATATAAATGAATATGGAGTGAAGCGATAGACTGATATTCATTTATAAGTCCATATATATGTAGAAAAGACAGTTTCTGTGTCATTATCTTTTGACCAAGATTTCTGTGGAGACCAGAGGTTCAAAGGCCCTCCCCTAGAAATTTCAGTCTGGTTCTGCTAGGTGGGGGAAGTCAAAGGATCTTGTCTAGTACTCTCATGGGTTTGCACGTGATGTCCTGCGTTGCCTATCAATTGCGAACAACAAATTTGACAATCTCTTCTCTGAATTAAAATTGTCAATAATTGTTCTAGTGGTGTTAATGTTGAAAGCTGTTCTGTGAAAGCGTTGGTTGGTTATCTTGCTTGGGACTTTTGGCACAGAATGTTTTATGACTTCCTGTTGCCTTACTGAGGAATTTGGCTCATGTTTCAACCACAGCCCTGATCGACTCTTTAATCGTCTGGTTCGAGTCAGATCGGCTACAATCGTTAGAATAATTGTTTGTTGCAGCCCTAATTTTTAAGTACTTAAAGCAGAACCAATAAGTGAGCTCTTGATAATTGTTGTGACACAGCTCTCGGTAAATTAACATTACTTTTTGTTTGGTGTCTATCTGTTAGAAGCCAAGTAATCTCATATTACATTAAGTTATCGACCTTGCAGATGCCATAATCACACACAAACACTCACTCTCTTTTTTTTATGGTGGGCGTTTACACAGTTGGTTAGAGCAGAGCTGATTGGGGAGAACGGAGGTGCATTCACTCACTCTATTGGTTAGTAAGACTGTCACTCAAGGGTGACAGCTCTGGAACAGAGTAATATCATGTCGCAGGCTTAACGATTAGCAAAATCACAATGTCTCAGATCGCGACTGTGATTTGATTAATTGGTGAAGTGAGGATCATCATAAGACCTTTGTGATGTTAAATTGTGAAGATTTTGAGTTTTTCATCAAGGGGTGTCTCTCTGGCGGCCTCACAAATTTTGTTGTTTTGTTGTGAAACAGGAAGTTGCTGTAACTCAGGCAAGCAATGTTTAATCTGCCCCAAACTTCACATGTTTGACAAGAGTCATGTCCTGAACACATCAACATAACCCGTATTCGGTTATAGCTATAGTGCCACCTACTGGCAACAAGAAGTGACATGGTTAACACTGTTTTGGACTCCTAGGAACATATTAAAAAGTGTCAGCAAGTGCTAAATAGGCTGGCAACATGCTAGAAACATAATAAAACATGCTAGCAACACTTAGCTAAGTGCTAAAGCATGCTACTAATGCAGTGATAAAGAAAGTTGCTGTATCTAAGGCAAGCAATGTCCAATCTGCCCTAAGCTTCACATATTTGACAAGAGTCCTGTCCTGAACACATCATCATGCCCAAATTCAGTTATAGTCATAGCGCCACCTGCT
Source organism: Carassius gibelio (assembly GCF_023724105.1). Classification (NCBI taxonomy): domain Eukaryota; kingdom Metazoa; phylum Chordata; class Actinopteri; order Cypriniformes; family Cyprinidae; genus Carassius; species Carassius gibelio. The sequence goes on from NC_068374.1 coordinate 7,913,987, forward strand.
GGTAACAGGAAGTGACATGGTTTACATTTATGGACTTCTAGCAACATAATAAAAAGCATCAACAAGTGTGTAATAGGCTGGCAACATTTTAGAAGTATGCTAAAAGCTAGCAACACTTAACTAAGTGTTAAAACATGCTATTAATGCAGTGAAACTAGAACATTACTATAACTTGTCCATACAATGTCCAATCTGCCTCAAACGTTTGATTAGAGTCCTGGCCTGAAAACATCTAAAGGCTAATATTAAATTATAGCGCCACCTGCTGGCAACAGGAAATGTTGTTATTTTAAATAACCTAATCCTCAGGTCATTTGACTTAATGCTTGGTGATTAAATATGCTTTAAGGATTCAAGTGTGCAGACAGTTTATTATTTGAGATTTTCAGTCTTGTTTGTCTGGCACCTTGGTGATCGTGAGTGCGGTGTAACTCCTCCTATATAACTTAAAATTATAACATAAACTTATAACATGTATAACATAAAATTTCTGATCTGCCCTAAACTTCACGTTTGATAAGATTCCTGGGCCTGTACTCATAAAGATTCTAAGAATCCTCTCAGAAAACTCTTAATTTAGTTTAAAACCTTTTACGTTGGAGTCTTAGCTTAAGAGCGATTAGGGATCGATCTGAGAGCAACTCTGAGTAAGGAGAAGACAAAAACTTTCATCTTAGTGAGAACGCGGGGTTGACCCCGTTGCTATGTATGATACAATCTTTTGAAGACTGTGATTGGTTGGTTGTCCAACCAATGAAAAAAATTTATTTTAAGTATAGTGTCTATTCTAATTCTCACTTTGAATTTACATGCGTAATTTATCCTATTTGACCGTTCTCTCTCTCTCACACACACACACACATTATATGTGTGTATATCCTTTTTTTATTTACCATGCTTTTAATTTCCTATAAGATATTTGATTGGCTTAGAATGATAAAAATTGCTCGACTCTTTCCAATTACAGTGATTGCTGTCCTATTTAAGTGGCGGTTTGAATGTTGGTTTTAATGTATCAAACATGGAATCAAAACCAAGAAGGGCGAGAAAACCAAACTGGACAGAGGAACAGTGTTTACTGTTAGCCCAGTTAGTGGATGAACACAAGGCCATTCGTAAAGGAAAATTCGGACCAGGTGTCACAGCAAGGGACAAGAAGCAGACATGGGAGCGTATAGCACAAACTATTAACGGTTCATTCCCTCTGCTTGTGCGCACCTATAAATTTGCTATAGTGTTGCACGGTGCACCGATGCTTCAAAAGTATCGTCATACGTCACGATACCTAAATTTATTAGTATTGATACTTCAAAGAATGACTGAGTTCCAGATTTGAAAGAGACGTATTTCATGTTGGTGAAATGCACGCTTCCAGTGCCTCCCTATGGACGTCTGTGTTTTCTTTTCACGCAAGCAGCAAAAAAGCACTACAGCGAGATGTCTGCATTAATGGCTTTACAAAACTGATTTGACTTTACTAAAATGTGTGCATAATCACATTAAATAGTTTAGATAAGTTGTTCAGATGAACAAAGCACGAGATTTTTTTGCATAATTAACATTTTAATTGTTTGGTCAGACAGTTCATATATAATATTCACATTAATCGGGGATTAAACATGGAGTTATGTTCTGTATGCTAAATATGAAAATGAAAAAAGCGTATCTGCACAGCACCTATAACTTGCTTTGTATCTGCTGATTGCTGATCGAGATTTACATGCTTGGCTCACTCATTTCATTCATAAACGAGATGTATCAGATCATTCAGCTCGTTCACGAATGAGAAGGTCCCTCGATCTCGTTCAGTGAAGGGCAGATTCGTTCACTACATTCAACAAATCACATGCTCCGTCACATCTTGAGTAACTCTTTGACAGTATGAAGCAGTTCACAGAGCTGTCCACGAGCTGCGCATGCGCTGCTAATAGCGCCGAGCTCGCGCGCTGCTGTGGAGGGAGGAACTTTTACTGTCTATGGGAACTTCAGTGAACAAGAGTCTAGTAGCAACGTATCTTCCGTGATGTCCCCGATGCGCGGGTCCGGGTGGGTAAAGAAATGTTACTTTATTTGTGGGCTGGGGCGGGCCAAATAATTTCATAAAAGCGGGACCCGCATCACTAGACTGCATCTGCGAGCACAAGTGATACTGTGGCCGCCGGTCCACGACTGGTAGAAAAAGATGACGCTCACTAAAGATGACGCTCATTAAAGCTCACTGGCTTTAGTTTTCTCCTCTGAAAGAAAAGGTTGCACAACTGACAGAATACGTTACAATATCTGAGATATTGCTGCTACATTTGATTAGCTTTTTTTTTTTTTTACTTGAATGCCATTGCTTAAATTGATATTATTTATCTTTTGACATTTAATCTTCTGAGTTCAGAATCATTGTTTAATATAATCGCTGTTCATATTTTTATTCAAAGTTCAGAATCAAGATAAATGCATTACTCTACTGTTTCTTATGATAACTGAGATAATGCTGCTAAATTTATTCTTTCTTTACCTTGAATTTCATTGCTCTATTTTATTTTTTACATTTTTATATTTCATATTTTGTTCAAATGTTTAATATATCTGCTGTTCATATGTTCATTTATTAGTGTGTTATATGATTAGAATGTTGTCCCGGTTTTAAAATAAAGCACATCAATGATATTTGAGAGTGTATTTTCCCTTTTCAGGAAAAGTATCGAAAAAGTATTGAAATCGCAATTCTTGACTAGGTATCGGTATCGAAACAATAATTTTGGTATCCTGACAACACTAGTCTGCTATATTCATAAATGCAGTTTTTGGGCCTGCAAGGTGGGAATGTCCAGTGGAAACTAAATGAACTGCGACACAATAAGATTGTGCTTTACAGAAGGTTGTGACAGACCTAAATCATCACTATTGAATTGTTGCATTTTCCCAGTTGCCAAATATTGTAATGTAGTGATTAATTTCTGGCGCTATGGCATTTCTGCGCTGTGTCGGAGATGTTAGCACGTCTCTAATAAGATCAGTCACAAACATGATCCCTGCACGATCTAATCTATAGCGTCTTATTAACTCACTGTCATCCATTGTCTGCAACACATTTCTTCTGCCTCTTCTTCTTTCTGCCATTTTCTCCTCTGCTAAAGAAACTCTTAAGCTTCTTAAAAGTCCTCTTCTGTGCTCCTAACAAGTTTGACCTTAAGATCCCTTCTGAATTACTTTTCTCTTTACTAGGATTTTTTCTTTAATTTTAAGAGTAAACGCCCACATTTCTAAGAATTTTCTTAGAATTTTTTCACTAGGAGCTAATTTTTGCATTAAGATTCTTTATGAATACGGGCCCTGGTCTCAACTGATTTTTAGGCCAATATTTATTTAGTCTTAGCATCACCTGTTGGCAACAGGAATTTACTTCTTTTACACTAACTTAAACATGCAATGTCTAATCTGACCAAAACTTTGCATGTTTGGAAAGAGTCCTGGCCTGAACACATGTACATTTACTGTTGGCAACAGGAAACGTGGCTCAAATATTTACCATTTTATAAGCATATGGCCCAATGTTCGCTGTTCTCCTATGGCAACCGGGTGGTGCTGAGCCCGGGTGCGAGGGCCCTTTCATCGCTTCTTGCAGCTTTAATTTATATTTTATCTGTATTTAATGTTCTACTGTTAGTGTTACCTGTTTACACCGAGCGTCTGATAGTAATGCAATTTAAATTCTCTGTATGTATGTACTGTACATGTGGAAGAATTGACAATAAAGCAGACTTGACATGACTTACGTTGTCTCTACATTAATTTGGAGATTCAATGTGAAGTTGTGACAATATATACAATAATTTATTTTCTGAAAATATGCAATCAATATTTTTTTTATCGATTGACAGCATTAGTCTAAATGTTTAGATGTCTGTTGTTTTGTGTAATTAAACTAGTATTTGTCTCTTTTTACCTCAGACCTGATGGCACTGAAAGAGGAGAGTCAAGGACTGAATGAAACGGAAGAGAAAGATAAAAATGAGGAACATCATGATTTCAAAACTGAAGAAAAATCAATTAGTTGTTCACAGACTGAAAAGACTCAGAAAATACAAACTAAAACCCTTAATTCCAACATAATTCATATTGGAGAGAAACCTTACACTTGCAAAATGTGTGGAAAGTGTTTTACACGGAAATATCACCTTAATGTCCACATGAGAATTCACACTGGAGAGAAACCTTACACCTGCAAAATGTGTGGAAAGTGTTTTACTCTGAAAAGTCAGCTTAATGTCCACAAGAGAATTCACAGTGAAGAGAAACCATTCATATGCCCTCAGTGTGGAAAGAGATTTAAACAGATAAATGGCCTTAATGTCCACATGAGTATTCACACTGGAGAGAAACCTTACACCTGCAAATTGTGTGGAAAGTGTTTTACACTGAAAAATAACCTTAATGTCCACATGAATATTCACACGGGAAAGAAACCTTACACCTGTGAGCTGTGTGGAAAGTGTTTTACACGAAAAGAGCACCTTAATGTTCACAAGAGAATTCACAGTGAAGAGAAACCATTCATATGCCCTCAGTGTGGAAAGAGATTTACAAAGATATATGGCCTTAATGTCCACATGAGTATTCACACTGGAGAGAAACCTTTTACCTGCAAATTGTGTGGAAAGTGTTTTACACATAAAAATAACCTTAATGTCCACATGAATATTCACACTGGAAAGAAACCTTACACCTGTGAGCTGTGTGAGAAGAGTTTCACACGAAAGGAAGATCTTGAGATTCACATGAGAATTCACAGTGAAGAGAAACCATTCATATGCCCTCAGTGTGGAAAGAGATTTACACAGAAAAATAGCCTTAAGGTCCACATGAGAATTCACACTGGAGAGAAACCTTACACTTGCAAAGTGTGTGGAAAGTGTTTTACACATAAAAATAGCCTTAATGGCCACATGAGAATTCACACTGGAGAGAAACCTTACACCTGTGAGCTGTGTGGAAAGTGTTTTACACGGAAAGATCACCTTAATGTCCACATGAGTATTCACACTGGAGAGAAACCTTACACCTGCAAATTGTGTGGAAAGTGTTTTACACAGAAAATTCACCTTAATGTCCACATGAGTATTCACACTGGAGAGAAACCTTTTATCTGCAAACTCTGTGGAAAGAATTTCTCACATAACATATACCTGAAGAATCACATGAGGATTCACAACTAGAGAGAATCCGTTCGCATGTGGTCAGTGTGGATAGAGTTTCAGATATAAAGAAAGCCTTAATAATCACATTAAGTTTCATTCAAGAGAGAACAGTTTTAAATGTCATCAGTGTGAAATGAGTTTCACAGAGAGGAAACATCTTAAGAATCATGTTAAAATTCACGTCTGAGATAAGCCTTTACTGTGCCATCTCTGTGGAAAGAGAACTTTGCTCAACAGGAGGACGCCTCGAGAAACACTTGAGAATTCGGCTGGTCTCCATGTTTGGAAACCCAGAGTCTCAGTCAAACGCAGTCAGTCCAGTATGGGATGACAACAGCAAAGAAAATACTATTTTGAAGAAAGTTTGTACACAAATTTGAGATGTGGCTAACGGAGTTTAGCAGTGTGCTACAAATGGAGAAATTCTGATGTGAAATTGTAAACCGAAGAGATTCTTACAGATATGGAAACTCTTTTAAATATCTTGAAGGTGATAACTGATTATTAATTTCAACACTCTAGACAAGGGATAGGCAATGATGGTTCTGGGTACCACTGTCCTGCAGATTTTAGGTCCAACCCTAATCAAACACACCTGAACAAGCTAATTAAAGTCTCCAAAGTTACAAGGGCTACAGGCAGGTATTGGTTTTTTCAAGGTTTGAGCTAAACTCTGTAGGACATCGTCACTCCAGGACCACGTTGCCTATCCCTGATCTGGACATATTCTCTGTGTGGTGTGAAAGACTATGTCTAGTAAGGTTATCATGCAGCTATTGAATAATTGGATAATATTTTGTACTGAAATTTTATTTTATATAGCCCCCCTCCCAATTTTAGAAAACTTTTGGGGCATCATAAAGAGGAAGATGCGACAAAGAAGACCTAAGACAGTTGACATCCAAAGCAGTTTGACCAATAACATGTAGGTATTGTTCATAATTGACCAATTGTGGGGCTGCGCGTGAGAGGGTGAGAACTACAAGGAACGATCAAAGCTGTGCCAACATGTGTTTGTTCGGTCGATTGACTTGAATCATTGCTGCACACCAATCAAAAAAAGACACCAAAGTAGGTTCGAGAGAGCAAATCGAAAGCATTAGGAGCGGTCTGCTCTGCTTTCTATAGCTCACGAATGTCACACAACTTGGATATTTTAGGCACATGTGGCGCATCTGGCCACTTTATTGAGTATAAACTGCTTACCTGTGCGCCCACTTTCCAGTGATCACTCCGGTGTATTCTCCAAGTTCCTGTTTTCCTTATCATCCAGTTGTCATCGTGTGTATAAGTGCTCCATGTGTGGTTGTAGCTCCATGTAGCTTTGCTTTTCTGTTGAATCTCCATCTTACTATCACTCTCTGTTGTCAAAAGTGATCAAATATAAACTTAATTCCAACCATATATTCGAAATTATCTATCAAACTAATCTGACCATTCGCTTTGTAGCCGATCTGACTCGAACCAGACAAATTAAAGAGTCGATCAGGACTGTGGTTGAAACACGAGCCGAATACCTCAGGAAGTCCTAAAACATTCTGTGCCACAAGTCCCAAACAAGATAACCAACCAACCAACTCTGCATCTTCAGCCAACGCCCAACCACGGGCTTCCCAAGACGTCACTTCAGCGACTACTGAACTTCCAGCCAATCAGCGACATCGGAAACCCCCTTTCAACGACAACAAAGGGACACCTTTACACAGGCTGTCTGTACTGGTGTATCTAATATAATTTTAACCTCATTGAGGAACTCAATGCGATGGTTAATTAAGTGATTGATGGTTGTTCATGTCTATGCAATTTAACGTATTGCTGTAAACTTGGGATTCCACATTTCCATTCTCTTAAACTCATCTTTCCCTAACTTTCGATTTTCCTGCAACTTGTGTGAATGTATGAGTGCGTGCGTTTATGTGTTAGATTAGTTTATGTCTTAGATTTATCTAATAAAGCCTTATTCATATTGAAAAGAGAAGTATCTTGTGTTTTGTGCTTACAAGTTAATGTCTTAAATTGCCGATCTTGTTACTGTGCTAATTGATATTGTTTTCACTATAGTTTGGATATTAATATCCAGTGCAGATTTGATGTTAAACGGCTCGTTCAGTGAATCGCAGGGCGTCTCAGTGATCAGCCATGAAACAGTGATTCTGTTCAAATTCCCTTTAAAATCTTAGCTAAATTGACCTGTTTCCCTTACAGCTTTAAATTTTACATTGCAAATGCTTTGCGCATACACCGCGTTAGCATTCGTTAGCTTGTCATTCACATTTCCACTCGCGCTTCTATTCGCATCTACTACAGTTTTCTTTTCTCTTGCCTCATTTCTTTTATCTCACACGCCATTTTTCAGAAGTTTATCAAAAAACATTGGTAAGTCAGAATCATTCTTCTTTCTCTGTTGGCAACGAGGGATTTACATGTGATAAATGCAGAGAAATAGCAAGGCTTACAGGGAAGATTTCAGAATTAGAGACATGCATCCAAACTTTAATTGAGGACAGTAAGAATGTTAGGGCTGTAGATACGGCTTTGGATGCGTCTAGCTCAGGGAGTCCTGTACATTGTTTGGTTACGAAATCAGAGCCTCTGCAGCAGGGCAACTGGGTGACAGTGAGGCAGCATAATCGTGGGTCAAAACACCACTCTTCTGTTCCGATCAAAACATTAAACAAGTTCCCTCCACTCAGTGATGCACCCACTGAGAAACCTGATGAAAGTGCTCTAGTTATTGGTGATTCTATTGTACAGAACGTGAATATAGAGACACCAGCCACCATAGTCAAATGTTTACCAGGAGCCAGAGCGCCTGACATCTTGGCAAATTTAAAAGTGCTGGCTAATGCTAAACATTAATACAGTAAGTTATTCACTAATGATGTTCGACTTTTCACCAGTCGGAGATCACTAAAAATAACATTAAACTGTTAACCTGCACCCCGACGCGGGCGTCCTCAATGCCCCTCAACTCGCAGGTGTCAGTGTTTACGAATAGATTAAATGAAATGGAACAAATTTAATCTTGACAAACTATTTATCATTATAAAGATCTAAGCCTCAAGCATCGATGACAGATCGCTGTTTTTGAATGGAAAGCTTATAAAGACTGTATTTTACTAGATTTGTGTAAGCAGTACACATCAAAACATGCACAATGGAAATGCAGTACATACCAGATTTGTCGTAATAACGAGTCAGAAACACATCCACAGCTGTAAATCCCAGTTTAGTTAGAAAGGTAAGGGTCCACTGAACGACATCTCATGGAGCACGTTTAGTCCAACGAAGCAATAACATTGTAATATGGATCATAATTCCTTTGTTTACATTTCATTTCTTCAGTGACAGAATTGTTTGCATCCGTTATGGAATAACTCATGGTCAGAAACTGCATCTTGGTAGTAAAAAAAACGGCATGGTTTTGCAGCGTACAGTGTCACAAACAGAATGAGACAATCCACTGGAAAAAAGAATGAATGAAAGATTGGCGAAATGTAGTTTATTTGAATTTTGGCGCTCCCTCGTGACGCGCTCTGACGCACCTGTCAGCTGATGGATGCAGAACTTATAGCAATCGCCTTTTTCTTTGTTTCTTTTCATTTTTAACAGTTTTTATATATGTGAAAGTGTGTTTTATGTTGAATGTGAATGTATCTGCATGATTACCATTCTTTGAGTGCAAATTAGCCCAAATCAGCTCGCTATTACTGTATGATTATGGCTATCAAAGTGAACGCGTCTATATGAATAGAGAGAGTGGATTATTTACTTTATGGCACATTTGTGTTATTACCATCTGTATAAGTGGCCATCAGCACATCAGCCCTTATTTTCATTGTAATTCATTGTAAATGCTGAATTTCTAGCAATCTCAGGATGTTCTGTAATTGGCAAATAAAGTTAAATCTTTTTTTTATTATTATTATTATTATTATTATTACTCAAATGATTCTTATTGTATTTTCTAGTGATCAAATAAATCACTTATGATTTATGATGTCTAAGTTTCTGTCTAGTGTTTTATAATTGAAAAAAACAACTATGCATTGGTATGTTTAATGACTAAATAGTTTGTAGAAGCCTTCAATACTACTGGTAAATATTTTTATATTTGGGGGGTGGGGGGTCTAGACATAGTCTCATAAAAAATATCTCATTTTTCATGCTATCTTATTCAGATTTGAAATCTAAACTCATGAGACATGTGACTTTCAACCCATTAATTTTCTAGATTGCTCCAGGTATCATTTAATTGTAACCCAGGTTAAAATCTTTTCAAAATATATATTAAATGTTTGTATATTGGTTCTGCTGTCCCCGTCCCTTTAAATTGCCTGTGTGGAGTACGTGCTCTGCGACTTCACGTAACCCCAGTCAATTGACTGAGCTTAGCCAATTACGCAATTGAGCACAGGTGTTTAATCAGACTGTGGCGTCTTCCTCATTCAGAGGCGTGGGGAAGCCGATCGACAGTTGTGGACAGAACAACTTAACTGGCTGCAGGGAATTCGTCACCGCCATCAGGTTATGTTTACATAGAGGAACTGGCCAGGCTCTCTCTCTCTCTCTCTGTCTAGAGATGAATGATGGCGAGCTGAATTACTATGGCTAGGAGCCTAACATCTGAGCAGCATCTACTGATACAGGTTGTCTGCAGCCTGTCTCCAACACACGTCTCCATAGACTAGAGCTTCAGTCCCACATGCACATCCTTTCCCTGGACAATAACCAATGGACTTATTAATATACATTCTCATAAAACTCTTGTGGGTTTGTCGTGTTAGTCTTCAAGAAACCAAACATCGCTGGGACAGTTTTATCCTTTTTTTCTTTTTGCTCTTGTGTGTGGTATTTGCTGTAATTTCTGTTGGTATATCTTGAACAATAACCTCAAAGTGCACTTGATTATAATCGGTTGAACTGCAGTCTGTAAATATTTTGTGTTTTTCCTATGTTTTTTTCTTTCATTATTTTTGGTTGTAAATATTGTTTAATCACTTTAATACATGGTACCTACACCAAATTTAAAATCATGTTTCTGTGTTACTGACCACCAGCTCCTAAAGCCGAATTTAGACTTCTGTGATTTAACTAGCCTATATTGTTTATTTTCATAGCTACCTATTCAATTTATTATAGCTAATATTAATTACATAATATTGGCTAGCAGGTCCCAAAGACCCGTTACATCTTGGCGAGCCAGCCAGGAGCTGGTTTGTACAGTAACTAGCATTTTTATAACAAACCGTTCATTCAGACTCACCAGTCAGTTTTTTTTCGATGGAAGTTTTTGAAGGACTTGGGATAAAAATTCCTAATGCCGTCTTAGTGGATGGGCCGGTTGAAGGGAGTTCTTCTGAAGTTATAGATTTTCTTGATCAATATGGCGACATTAATCGCGATAACATTATTAATGATAGCGAATCTGAATTTAATCATATGCTCGTTGTTGAATTCGCATCGGGAGCGTCATTAGCAAAACTGTCTTCATGACTGCCGTATACATTTATTTCTGATAAAAATAATGAATTTCATTTTAAGAAATTATCCCAAATTTACACTTCAAAGTTGGGTGGTTCAAAGACTGATACTTATTTATCTGACCTGAAAGAAATTGCTAAAATGTCTGGAAAAGATTATTCGATGGTTCTTGGTGAAATGATGTCTCAGATACAACAAGCTATAGCACAGCTTCATCCCATTGGTGTAAATGTCCCTAAAATGGAACAAAAGATAGCTGACCAACCAAAAAGACCTCCAGAGCCATCTGTACCTCCTCCTGTACCAAGTCGAACTTTTGGTCCAGTGTATGCTCCCTTACAAACATCTTTCACTCCACCTGCTTCTGCCTCTCACAGTGCTGGTATGAACAGCACCGGGGGACGACCAATTGCACCTGGTGACCTTAACTCTCCTGAGGTGCAGCGCTATGTTGTGGAGCATGTGGTCCGGAGCAGTGATACATCTATGTATGCTACCCATCGGCTGAGACCGTTCTCTGGTAAAGTGCCCAGGTCAACCCATGAAATGGACTACGGCACCTGGCGGTCTGGTGTTGAATTAGTGCTGCGTGATCCAGCCATCTCTGATCTCCAACGCACCAAACTAATTTGTGATAGCCTGCTGCCTCCTGCCTGTGACATGGTGAAACATCTAAGTCATGATGCGCTACCTGATGAGTATCTGCAGCAGCTGGATTCGGCGTATGGCATTGTCCAGGATGGTGAGGAACTTTACGCCAAGTTCATGGACACTTATCAAAATCATGGAGAGAAGCCGTCTGAGTATCTGCAGAGACTCCAGGTGGCACTGCAATGTGCTGTGAGGAGAGGAGGAGTATCTGAGAGAGATATGGATAAACGCTTATTGGCTCAATTCTGCAGAGGGTGTTGGGACAATGGACTGATTTCAGAACTTCAACTTAAACAAAGGAAATCAAGTCCACCATCTTTTGCTGAACTTGTATTACTCCTGCGAACAGAGGAGGACAGAGAAGCAACAAAGGAGCAAAGAATGAAACAGCACCTTGGAGGAAGCAAACAAAAGGTGACCACTCATGCTCAATTTGTAAATAGGCCGGATGAAGAACTAAATTTGTGCACTGCAATAACAAATTTCACCAAGGAGCTTTCACAACAGATGACAGTCATTCAACAACAGCTTGCCGCTCTCAACGCCAGTCAGGCCAACAGATATCAGCCAGTAGCTACATATTCTGCCTCAAAGCAGTCTGAAACCGGGAAGACGGGGAGAAATGACAAATTAGCTTCTTCCAATCCAAAACCTGGGTTTTGCTTTCATTGTGGGGAGGATGGCCACATTAAGCCTCAGTGTGATTCTGATCCGAACCCAATACTGGTTAGTGCCAAGAAAAAGCAGTTTCAAGACAGGCAGCAGAAGTGGTAGAGACAAAATTCATCTGAAAAGAATCAGTTAAACTAGCTCAAGTTCCTGGTGTGGGACACCCAGGGGCTGAGCAGGACCAAACTTGTCCCGCCAAGAGTAAGCTTCCTGTGAACTGTTTTGAATTGCAATCTACATCAAGGAGAGTACCAAAAGGACTTATAGGATCCATATGTACTGCTGATGTCCAAGTCGCCGGTCACCAAGGTTCCTGTCTTCTGGATACTGGGTCCCAAGTTACGACCATTCCGGTTTCCTTTTATAATGAATATCTCTCTGGTCCCATCAACCAGTTCAAGCCCTGCACGCACTACTCCATATCGAAGGAGCAGCAGGCCAAAATGTTCCATATCTTGGCTACATTGAAACTACAGTGACTTTTCCTAAAGACTTTGTGGGAAGCATTATTACTGTTCCCACTCTTGCACTTATTGTTCCTGATGTCAGACTAGGATTTCCCACCTCAATCCTAATTGGCATGAACACTCTTGAAATGCTCTACGACCAGTTTCGGCAAAGTGACAATTCTTCCTTCCAACTAAATGCATCCAGTTATTAGAAACTCTCCAAGTGACCCATCAACAAAGCTGTAGTGGCCATCTTGGATTTGTAACTCTGCTCAGTAAATCCTCTGAGCTCATTCCTGTTGGCCATACTGTATTGCTGAAAGGCTGCGCTAAAGTCTCTGCCCTAGCAAGTCAGTATGCTGTCGTCCAACATCCAGATTCAGGCCTGCCGGGTGGTTTGTGCGTTAGCAGCTGTCTTGTCGCCATGCCACTGCGTTTCCCTTACCAAGTACCTGTCATGGTGAGAAACGAATTGGAGCAAGACATCTACATACAACCTTCGACCATCATAGCAGAGCTGGGAGCGTATGAGTGCATTGTTTCAGAGCAGCATGTGACTAGTTCCTCAGCGCCTGGGACCAACAGTTCTCCATTAGTCTTTAACTTTGGGGAATCATCATTACCTCTGGAATGGAAGGAAAGGATCACCACCAAGTTGAATGCAATGTCCAATGTCTTTTCCCAGCATGACATGGACGTTGGCTGCTCTAGTCATGTGAAACACCATATTAATCTCCATGACAACACTCCATTCAAGCACCGAGCAAGACCAATTCATCCTCAGGATATAGAAGCTGTTCGTAAACATCTGAGAGAGCTTCTAGATGCCGGTGTTATTAGAGAATCCAAGTCACCATTCTCATCACCTATAGTTGTTGTCAAGAAGAAAAATGGAGATATTAGACTATGTATTGACTACTGCAAGCTCAATTTGCAGACTGTAAAGGACGCATATGCATTGCCTAACTTGGAGGAATCATTTTCTGCACTCACAGGATCCAAGTGGTTTTCGGTACTAGACCTCAAGTCGGGTTATTACCAAATAGAAGTGGATGAAGCAGATAAATCAAAAACAGCCCTTGTTACGCCTCTCGGATTCTGGGAATTTAACAGAATGCCGCAGGGAGTAACCAATGCACCTTCAACCTTCCAAAGGTTAATGGAAAAGTGTATGGGTGATCTCCATTTGGAAGAGGTTATTGTGTTTTTGGATGATTTGATCATCTTTTCCAACACGCTTGAGGAGCACGAGAGCCGTCTGCTTAGAGTGCTGAGCCGTCTACAAGAGTACGTATTGTAACTATCGCCTGAAAAGTGTAAATTCTTTCAGACATCAGTCAAATATCTAGAACACATTGTTTCTGAAAATGCTGTTGAGACCGACCCAGAGAAGGTTTCTGCACTAAAATCCTGGCCAGTTCCCACTAATCTTAAGACCTTAAGATCCTTCCTGGGATTTGCAGGCTATTACCACCGTTTCATTAAGGGGTATTCAGCCATTGCAAAGCCTCTCAACGACCTGACCCGTGGATATTCTTCCACAAGAAAGAACTTAAAACCCCTTGATTTAAAAGTCCACCAGTTTGATCCAAAGCAACCCTTTGGTTCTCGGTGGAGCCCTCCCTGTCAACTTGCTTTTACTACCTTGATTGAGAAACTTACCAGTGCACCAGTCCTGGGGTTCGCTGATCCAAAACGCCCTTACATTCTCCATACGGATGCGAGCACCATTGGATTGGGTGCAGCGCTCTATCAAGAGCAAGACTCCAATCTTAGGGCTATTGCTTTTGCAAGCCGAGGACTTTCATTAAGCGAAAGCCGTTATCCAGCTCATAAACTTGAGTTTTTAGCATTAAAGTGGAGCGTGACAGAAAAATTTCAGGACTATTTGTATGGTGCCAATTTTACTGTGGTTACCGACAGTAACTCTCTTACCTACATCCTGACATCAGCCAAGCTGGATGCAACAAGTCATCGGTGGTTGGCTGCCCTCTCCACATTTTCCTTCAAATTGCAATATAGAGCTGGACGACAGAATCTGGATGCGGATGCCCTTTCCCGTCGCCCACAGGAAGACTCGCCCTGCGGCGAATCCGATCAAGAACTCCTCAATCAGTTCACCAGACAACATCTTTCAGATCCTGGCGACCCCTCAATTCCATCTGAGGTTGTCAATGCCATTTGCCAGAGTTGCCTCATCCGAACGGAAGCCGCAAGCGAGTCCCTGTCCATCATGCCTGACGTTCTTCCTGAGAGCTATACAGAAGATCCTGGCCTGTCTGTAGTTACTACTTTGTCCCATCTTGACCTCCGGGACAAACAGAGGTCTGACCCAAATCTCCGGGAAGTCATATACCAGATGGAAACAGGTGAGAAAGTTCCTCCTACTGCCAGGGTGGGCTGCCTGAGATTTCTTTGTTGCTGAGAGAGATCAACAAGCTCAAACTGGTCGAAGGTATTCTCTACAGAAAACGACAAGACAATGAACAGACTTCATATCAACTTGTCCTGCCTGAAGAACTTCGTTCCACTGTTTTGCAGAGTCTTCATGATGATATGGGTCACATGGGGATAGAGCGCACATTAGACCTTGCTCGCACCCGGTTCTATTGGCCCAAGATGTCTGCTGACGTAGAGCACAAGATAAAGACTTGTGGACGGTGAGTTTGTCGTAAAGCTCTTCCTGAGAGAGCCGCTCCTCTCATCAGTATTCAAACTTCTAGACCACTTGAACTCATCTGCATGGATTTTCTCAGCCTTGAGCCAGACGCTAGCAACACTAAAGACATCCTTGTGTTAACAGACCACTTCACCAAATTTGCCTTGGCCTTTCCAACTCCAAATCAGAAGGCTAGGACAGTGGCCAAATGTTTGTGGGACAACTTTATAGTCTATTATGGGATACCAGAACGACTTCATACAGACCAAGGGCGGGACTTCGAGTCCAAACTGATCAAGGAATTATGTGATGTGGCTGGAATCAAGAAGTGTCGGACTACACCATACCATCCGCAAGGAAATCCGGTAGAAAGATTCAACCGTACTTTGCTCAACATGATGGGGACTCTGGAAGCAAAACAGAAAACAAAATGGAAAGACTTTGTCAAACCCTTGGTACACGCTTACAACTGTACAAGGAATGAGACCACAGGCTAAACACCATATGAACTGATGTTTGGATGTTCTCCCCGTCTTCCGGTCGACTTGGCTTTTGGTTTACCGCTGAGTGGGAAAAAACATCAATCTCATTCACAGTATGTCCAAAATCTAAAGTCCCGGTTGAAAGAAAGCTACGATATTGCCTCAAAGAACGCCGCCAAAGCATCTGAAAAGAACAAGGTCCGCTTTGATCAAAGAGTCATCCCTTCAAAGTTAGAGCCTGGAGACCGAGTGCTTGCGCGCAGTGTTCGATTGAGAGGTAAACACAAGCTGAGTGATAAGTGGAAGCAGGACATCTACGTTGTGGTGGATCAAGCTGGAGACCTACCAGTCTATACAGTGAAGCCAGAGTGTCGTGATGGTCCTAAACGTACGCTTCACAGAGATTTTTTCTTACCATGTGGTTTTCTCCCTGCTGTAGAAGAGCCATCCATTGAGGCCAGTCCAGTCTCAAGGCCAAGAACGCGGCAGCAGCGTGAGACGACTCCTGATTCTGAGGTCTCTGAAGAGGAAGACTCCTCACCTGAACCAACAGTTCTCAGCCTGGACCCAAATCCAATGAAGTTTTACAAAAGAGCTTCATCCCCAAGTGTTGCCAATGACTATCTTCCTCCATCAATGACATCTGTGAGTGAACCAGCCGTTGTTGATGAAGGGTCCGAGAGTGAGCACTTACCTGAAGAAGAGATGTTACCTGTGACCCCTGACCACTTACCTGAAGCTGAAGAATCTGTAGTACCTGTTGAAACTGACTTATCTGAACATCCACTTCAGTCTGAACTCGAGGAAGAAGAGTCTGTCGACCTTGAGACGTCAGTCCCTAGTGTCTCTGAGCCCTTACACTTTGATTTAACCCTTGATTCTGTAGAACCAGAACCCAGTCCAAGACGTTCGGTGCGTCAACGATTACTGCCTGAAAGGTTGCAATACAGTTCACTTGGTAATCCCCTGATATCTGTGGTTCAATCTCTTTTACACAATATATCAGATGCTTTAAAACCCACGTCTACCACTAGTTCAGTTATTCACGTGGTTTAACATGCAACGGGACGTGCATGGGTTTAAGGGGGGAGGGTGTAACCCAGGTTAAAATCTTTCAAAATATATATTAAATGTTTGTATGTTGGTTCTGCTGTCCCCGTCCCTTTAAATTGCCTGTGTGGAGTACGTGCTCTGCGACTTCACGTAACCCCAGTCAATTGACTGAGCTTAGCCAATTACGCAATTGAGCACAGGTGTTTAATCCGACTGTGGCGCCTTCCTCATTCAGAGGTGTGGGGAAGCCGATCGACAGTTGTGGACAGAACAACTTAACTGGCTGCAGGGAATTCGTCACCGCCATCAGGTTATGTTTACATAGAGGAACTGGCCAGGCTCTCTCTCTCTCTCTCTCTCTCTCTCTCTCTCTCTCTCTCTCTGTCTAGAGATTAATGATGGCGAGCTGAATTACTATGGCTAGGAGCCTAACATCTGAGCAGCATCTACTGATACAGGTTGTCTGCAGCCTGTCTCCAACACACGTCTCCATAGACTAGCGCTTCAGTCCCACATGCACATCCTTTCCCTGGACAATAACCAATGGACTTATTAATATACATCCTCATAAAACTCTTGTGGGTTTGTCGTGTTAGTCTTCAAGAAACCAAACATCGCTGGGACAGTTTTTTCCTTTTTTTCTTTTTGCTCTTGTGTGTGGTATTTGCTGTAATTTCTGTTGGTATATCTCGAACAATAACCTCAAAGTGCACTTGATTATAATCGGTTGAACTGCAGTCTGTAAATATTTTGTGTTTTTCCTATGTTTTTCTCTTTCATTATTTTTGGTTGTAAATATTGTTTAATCACTTTAATACATGGTACCTACACCAAATTTAAAATCATGTTTCTGTGTTACTGACCACCAGCTCCTATAGCCGAATTTAGACTTCTGTGATTTAACTAGCCTATATTGTTTATTTCCATAGCTACCTATTCAATTTATTATAGCTAATATTAATTACATAATACTGGCTAGCAGGTCCCAAAGACCCGTTACATCATGTATTTTCATATCAAAATAAAAAAATTTATAACAGTGGTAAAAAAGAAAAAAAAATTCAAGGCACTTCAGTGTCTATAAATTTTTATATTTTTGAGCATTATCAAATCTGGTTGATAAAAAGTAAAGCCCAGAGGGTTTTCTTTCCAAAGACACCAAAATTATGTGTGTAACACACTGAATTAGGAAACTTACAATTCTAAGTTAGGTAGAGAACTTTCAGCCCATAATGGAGGGTTAAAGGGGTGTCTGAACTTGCAAGCACGATGTCAGACACTGTAATATGCTTTGGTCCCCTCCCTGCTTACCGTGGTGATGAGATACACAGCAGTGTAACGCAAAATTCCCAGTAGTGAGAGAAAAAAGTCAAAGCAACATTTTATATATATATATATATATATATATATATATATATATATATATATATATATATATAAATATATATATATATATATATATATATATATATATATATATATATACACCGTATTTTTCGGACTATAAATCGCACCTGAGTAAGTCGCATCCGTCCAAAAATATGTCATGATGAGGAAAAAAACATATATAAGTCGCACTGGACCATAAGTCGCATTTATTAAGAACCAAGAACCAAGAGAAAACATTACCATCTACAGCCGCGAGAGGGCGCTCTATGTTCTCAGTGTACAGTCGTGGCCAAAAGTTTTGAGAATTACATAAATATTGGAAATTGGAAAAGTTGCTGCTTAAGTTTTTATAATAGCAATTTGCATATACTCCAGAATGTTATGAAGAGTGATCAGATGAATTGCATAGTCCTTCTTTGCCATGAAAATTAACTTAATCCCAAAAAAACCTTTCCACTGCATTGCATTGCTGTCATTAAAGGACCTGCTGAGATCATTTCAGTAATTATCTTGTTAACTCAGGTGAGAATGTTGACGAGCACAAGGCTGGAGATCATTATGTCAGGCTGATTGGGTTAGAATGGCAGACTTGACATGTTAAAAGGAGGGTGATGCTTGAAATCATTGTTCTCCCATTGTTAACTATGGTGACCTGCAAAGAAACGCGTGCAGCCATCATTGCATTGCATAAAAATGGCTTCACAGGCAAGGATATTGTGGCTACTAAGATTGCACCTAAATCAACAATTTATAGGATCATAAAGAACTTCAAGGAAAAAGGTTCAATTCTTGTAAAGAAGGCTTCAGGGCGTCCAAGAAAGTCCAGCAAGCGCCAGGATGGTCTCCTAAAGAGGATTCAGCTGCGGGATCAGAGTGCCACCAGTGCAGAGCTTGCTCAGGAATGGCAGCAGGCAGGAGTGAGCGCATCTGCACGCACAGTGAGGCCAAGACTTTGGAAGATGGCCTGGTGTCAAGAAGGGCAGCAAAGAAGCCACTTCTCTCCAAAAAAAACTTCAGGGACAGATTGATCTTCTGCAGAAAGTATAGTGAATGGACTGCTGAGGACTGGGGCAAAGTCATATTCTCCGATGAAGCCCCTTTCATCTGGAAAAAGGCTTGTCCGGAGAAGAAAAGGTGAGCGCTACCATCAGTCCTGTCATGCTAACAGTAAAGCATCCTGACACCATTCTTGTGTGGGGTTGCTTCTCATCCAAGGGAGTGGGCTCACTCACAATTCTGCCCAAAAACACAGCCATGAATAAAGAATGGTACCAAAACACCCTCCAACAGCAACTTCTTCCAACAATCCAACAACAGTTTGGTGAAGAACAATGCATTTTCCAGCTCGATGGAGCACCGTGCCATAAGGCAAAAGTGATAACTAAGTGGCTCAGGGACCAGAATGTTGAAATTTTGGGTCTATGGCCTGGAAACTCCCCAGATCTTAATCCCATTGAGAACTTGTGGTCAATCCTCAAGAGGCAGGTGGACAAACAAAAACCCACTAATTCTGACAAACTCCAAGAAGTGATTAT
Source organism: Carassius gibelio (assembly GCF_023724105.1). Classification (NCBI taxonomy): domain Eukaryota; kingdom Metazoa; phylum Chordata; class Actinopteri; order Cypriniformes; family Cyprinidae; genus Carassius; species Carassius gibelio. The sequence goes on from NC_068374.1 coordinate 7,933,550, forward strand.
GAAAGAATGGGTTGCTATCAGTCAGGATTTGGCCGAGAAGTTGATTGAAAGCATGCCCAGTCGAATTGCAGAGGTCCTGAAAAAGAAGGTTCAACACTGCAAATACTGACTCTTTGCATAAATGGCATGTAATTGTCGATAAAAGCCTTTGAAACGTATGAAGTGCTTGAAATTATATTTCAGTACATCACAGAAACAACTGAAACAATGATCTAAAAGCAGTTTAACAGCAAACTTTTTGAAAACTAATATTTATGTAATTCTCAAAACGTTTGGCCACGACTGTATGCTAAATATCAGATTGATTATCCAGGTAACAAACACCAGGCATTTTAATACCTCCGATATCATACCACATATTCTCATCCTCTCATTTATTCAAGTATGAAAAGTACCTTATACACAGCAAAATAAATCTGCATCGGTGCCCTAATCACGCTTTTGGGGTTTATTTAGCTCAAATGACCAGCAGACTGCATTATATAGATTAAAGGGAACCCTGGGTATTAGGACTTGTGTGCTACATGATGTCTCTTACTGAAATATGTAGTAGAAAACATAAAAAAAAAAAAAATAATAATCCACATTGTTTTAACCACTCAATGTCATTATTTTTGGAACACTGTGTCGATGACAAATGGTTGCACTAGTGAGCTACTGGTGCCTAGATGTCTGTTATTGGCATTACCTGTAGCCATTTCTAATCAGAGCATGACTCGGAAAATAAAATACTGATACAATGTCAACAAAACAATGGGAAGATGCCTACGAATAAATAAAACTTCCTAAAAACCTGTTAGCTCTGATGCTGAAGCTCTGATGCCGTTGACCACAGCTATTGAAAGCAATAGGGTCTAACTGCAGTCATGCACTTGAATTTTCAGGCTTGAACTCTTAGACACCTACACTTCCACAAGTGATGTCACTTGCGGCCTGTTTTATTTTCTTTGATTGCATTTATTATTTTTTAATTGATTTTCTCATTTCACAAACGAAATTACAATAACCAAGTTTCCATCCAGTTTTTTGCAATATTTTGTTATCGATAAAGAATATGCATATAAAAAAACTCAATTTGCGGTTTCCATCTAACTGGCTTTTTAATTGTTGCACAAGTTTTTTTTTCCCGGTGCATCGTAAAAAAAAGTTGCCCTTGAAACGTTTCCATTCATAATTTCACATATTGTGCAAATTACATATGTTGTATTATTTTTTTCCGATTAACCTTTATTTAAAAAAAAAAGAAAAGAAACACCATTATAGTGGTCAGTGTTTACCCTAGTTGGGCTCTTGAGCCTGACAAGCAAAGAGCAAAAAAACATCCAGTGGTGATGATCATGTTTGACCTAATCATTGTGTAGTGACCTGAATAACTGAGTTTTCTTTGTTGGTTATATAAATACTGTGGACAAAAGTTCTGACATTTTCAGTGTTTTTTTTTTTTTTTTTACTTTAATCAAACACACATCCTTCCAAAATTAATAGAAAATACAGAATTGTTCACGGTGGAATCACAAGGCTATTGTAATCAATAAAGGCAATATAACTATGAGACTAGACTGAATGATTTCAGTTGGTGACTCAGGACAAATAATAATTGTTAAAATAATCATCACCACCTGATGACTTTTTTGCAAAAGTCTAGCTGCTATAATTAAGTAAAAACAAAAAAAAATATGTTATATAAAATCAATAATAAATATCAAGGTTCAAGAGCCCAACTAAAGTAAACACTGACTGCTATAATGGTGACTTAAAAATGTTGATTTTCTACTTTGGTGATGAAAATTGCAGGACCCTTCGTTTTTTTTTTTTTTTTTTTTTTTTTTTTTCTTTGCCACCTGGCTACTGTTGTAAAATGTTAAGAGATTTAATTTTAAAAAATTATAAATTAAGAAAAAAAAAAAGAAAAAAAGACTGTTAGTGATACCACTTGTGGAATTGCAGGTCTGAGAATGTGAATGTCTGCAGTCAAACCCTTCTCACTGAAATAGTTCACAGGTGGCAATGGATAGAAGCATTTTCCATCTAGTCTAACGCCACCTGGAATCATGTGAAATCTGTGCAATGAAACAGCAGATCCACAATGTGGATTTTTTTTTAAATAATAAATCATTCATGGGTTTTTTACTATATAATTCAGTAAGAGAGAATTCATATAATGCCACACAAGTCTTAATACCCAGGGTTCCCTTTAAGGGAATGTTTTATGCGAGTGGTTACATGAAAAAGATGGTTGTTCTTTTAATCTACATATTGTACATGTCTGTGTGATGCCCAAGTGATTACATGCCTCTGCACACACAGCACTTGAACGAGGTTCTTAGAACCTCACTCTGCTGTTCAGTAAGGCCCTCGCTACACTTGCACAGCTCTCTCAGCTTGGCTGAAACAGACGGTAAACCCTCCGATGCTAGAAGGACCTCCTCGATTTTGTCTTTTATGTCACAGAGCCCAGAGTCCTCATGTCTTGAAGTTTGCCTTAAACCCCACCTTTCGGTAACATACTGTGTTCTGATTGGTCAACTAACATAGTCAGGTTTGATTGGTTGTTCCGCACACACCTCCACGGTAAACTATGCGTTAGCATCTGTTTGGGGTGAATTATGTCTTATTCTTCTCACCGCGAAGCAAACAGTAAAATAAAAAACTTGAACAGTCTTGCTGCTTTTTCTTCTGTGTGGGTGTATTCAAGCCGCGCGCTTCAGTTTGAATCTGAATAGCGCGTTAAGCGAGAGGGCGTGGTCACATTAGATATAATCAAGGGAGAGGTGAAAAACGGACATCACGTTGTTGTCATATGGATTACTTAATCACAGAATATTTTCGGCAGCACTTGTTTAGTTTTAAAGTAGACATGTCAAGCTTTCTATAGATATCTCTCTGCAGACAGGCTGCAGACAAACACATAAGTTCATAATCATACTTCACGTTGTGATTCGGAGATGCTCGTTGTTCTAAATAAAGTTGGTAATGAACCCTCTTTTATGGCCAAATGCTTTGAAAATCCCGCCTTGAACTCACCAAGATTAGAAAAGCAGTCATCAGTGAAATGTTGTGAACACAACAAGGATTTGTTGTACTGCTCTGGTATTGTGGTAAAAATGAATTTTAGCCATTGGTTCTTCTGATCTTCATTCTTTGGCAGTGAAAATAAAACAAACTTGCCTTTACAATTAAAAACACACTGTCTCCTCGACATGATGATCTCACAGCAAACAGAGCGTCTGTGTGGGGGTGGGGCAGGTCAGAGGTCAGTTTCTCTTAAGACGGTAGGCGGAGATTATTATGCAAAGTGTTCTCGTTACAATACATAGAGATGGGCAAAAGATTTGAAATCTATAACGACTCGTTTCAGCGATTCAACTCCTTAATTTAGAAGCCAATAACTTTATAAATCGTGTACTTTTTGGTTTAATTATTTGCACATTGTTTACACAGATGGACAGCTACATCATAAACTGTAATACAGGTAATTTTTGATTTCCCATCTGTGTGGCTCTTTAAAGGGATATTTCACACACACAAAAAAAACATTCTGTCTACATTTATTTCAAACCTGTATGGGTTTGTATGTCACTAAAATATCTTATTTTGTGTTTTGCAAAAGAAATTCGCTCACAGGTTTAAAATAACACGGCTGAGTAAATAATGACAATTTTCATTTTGGGGAGAACTATCATTTTAAGAGAGCAAATATCTGCTATACATGCAAGTACATTTCCATCATCATCTTAACAATACACTGCCATTCTATATTCCATGGCCCTGCTATGCCTCGACGTTGCTTAATTTTAGGTTGTATGCTGTTTGTTTTTGATCACATGAAAGTTAAGGTAATGTCTGAATCTCAAAGTTTTCAATAACTTCACAGGACAATGTTGTGAACTTGTGATGCTTACTGAATATGAGCCACCAAACCTAGTCCTAGTAAATACTGAGAATAGTAATAAACTATGATTATTTAAACCATTTTATTTCCAGACACAGTGTTGGTTTTGAATAGAAAAGACAGCATATCTTTTGACAAAAGATAAATCTAGTAAAACTGCTAACATGGTGGTGGGGTCAATTAAAATCATTTGAATGTAAATGGAGTGCAATTTTAAAGGGATAATTCACCCAAAAATGAAAATATGATGTTTATCTGCTTACCCCCAGGGCATCCCAGATGCCATGAATGTAAACATCATATTTTCATTTTTGGGTAAACTATCCCTTTAAATCCACTGTAGATTTTCAATTATTTGCATGAATTTAAATAAAAAGTTCAAAGATAAGAAGCTATTCTGATGAGAGCACTCATGAACCTACCCTAGTTTCCTACGTTTCCTCCTCCCCATCTCTGCAAATACATCCTCTGCTATTGCAAAAATACGTCTGGAGCTCTGTTTCCAATACGCAGACCCTGTGGCAGTGGGGATAAAAATAAATAAAAACATTGTGTGAAGTTCAGAATGATACCATCATTGATGAGCTGGGGCAAACTTCAGAATGAATTTGTTCCAATACTCCAGCCCACAACACAGACCTTTAATTCCAGGGGTATCGATAAACAAATTTCCTTGACTATTAGTTAAGACTATGCTTGTTTCAGGACCCAAAGCAAGGGCTTCTTTAACTTTTGTTTTCATTGTTGACAAACAGGCCTCACTCTCCTGGAAAGGAATAACTAATGCCTTGTCCTGAACTAGTTTGTCACCCTCAAGTTGTCCAAGGAAAATGGTTCTGTGGGAACACACACAAACACACTGTACCTATCAGAAGTGGTTACTTTAAACCCTTATATCTGCATTACTTTGAAATTACATTTCACTGCACCAGCATTTTGTCAATACTGACCAATTTTTTTATCTGCTAAAAAGTACGTTTTTACACTTACCTTTGATACATTTTGGGGCTAACTGCAGGACTAACTGCACGTGTAACTGTTGCAGTGGCAGATCGGGAAAAGCTGAAACGAGGTCGACTTTGTCCAGGGTTTGGGTGAAATGGGACTGGGATAGGGAGTGTCCCACATGCATCATCACCCATCACCTGGAAGGTACTCCCACCATTCATGAGGTCCAAACAACTGAAGAATCCAGATGAACCTGGGAAAACTGCAATTCCCATGTCATTGGTCAAGTAAACACTTGACTGTGTAATCTAGACAAAGGAGACAAGAGAACAGCACAAGATCAGAATACAAATTAGTAAGAATATTACGCTATACTTTGGACTAACAAATTGTCATTAGCTTTCCAGGATTGGAAACTCTGGTGTCTTGAAGAAGGCATCTTAATATGCAAGTGAAAAGTCGTTACGTATTTTCAAGATTGGTGACCCATACTCAAAATTGGTGTTCTGCATTTAACCCATCCAAGTACACACAAACAGCAGTGAGAAGTGAACACACACACGTGCACACACTGTGAACACACACCGGAGCAGTGTACAGTAATCTTGATTTTGTTCTTTTTTTTTTTTTTTTAGAATGACTGACCAAAATTAGTATATTTTTTAAAATGTTTAACTAGTCAACTTAAAAACTAAAAGTTAGTTTTAGTTAAATTATCTTTTATTTGTTCTATTCACTCCAGGAATGCGTGACACCAGAGGCGTTGATCAGCTGCGCCACCGCGCGGTCGGCATCATTCGTCTCTTAACAGTTGCTAATGTTTTACTGAAAAACGCTCAATTTTCTTGATTAATTATAAAAACCTGCCAAAACAATAAATTCTAATTAATAAAAAAAAAATCGGCCAGCCTTAATTTTTCAGGTTTATATGACTGCAGGTTTGGTTTCTGACATGGACCATGAGGCAGGTTTTGCTTTTGCGTTGTTAATGTAACTTTATATTTTATATTTTATACTTTATATTTATATTTAGGCGATATGTAACAACATTCAGGCTAAATGTATATTTAACACTTACAAAACATTACCAATTGTAAAATGAAGCTTAATCGGAAGAATCTGAAGAGTTTTTATACTGAATTTAGTCTAAAAAAAAAAAGTATTTGTACGTTCTAGGATTAAATAATTTTTACGAGAGCAAACCTTGAAAATCATGGCCAAGTTGTCCACTGTAACATCGTCCTCCCTGAGAACTGTGGCCAGAGAGCCTCTTTTTAAAGGGGGGGTGAAATGCTATTTCATGCATACTGAGTTTTTTACACTGTTAAAGAGTTGGATTCCCATGCTAAACATGGACAAAGTTTCAAAAATTAAGTTGTACGTTTGAAGGAGTATTTTTGTTCCAAAAAAACCTCTTCTGGTTTGTCACAAGTTTGGGAAAGTTTTTTTCGAGTATGGCTCTGTGTGACGTTAGATGGAGCGGAATTTCCTTATATGGGTCCTGAGTGCGCGCTCTTCTGCCGGAAGAGCGCGCGCTCCCGTATAGCAGAGCACTGAGAAGCTGAGCACAGCCTGATCAGAGCGAGAGCGTCGCGAAAAATCACAAAAGAAGTGTGTTTTTGGTTGCCAGGGCAAGACAACCCTGCACAGATTACCAAAAGAGAAACAGCATTAAGGGACCAGTGGATGGAGTTTATTTTTACAGAGCATCAACGGAGTTGTGCAAGTGTTTTTGTTTGTTCCCTGCATTTCGGATTGCACATCGTTTATTTCTTAAGGATAATGCAGTCCCAACGGAAAAGGGTCACGATTGTGTGTTGGAACCACATGCAGTGAGTAAAACTGCTTCAAATATCTCTGTGTTGTTAACTTAGCTATCGGCGTGTAAGCACATCAAGTAAACAACATGCGATGTTGTCATCAAACTGCGCTTTCCACATGTACACCTTAAAAAAAAAAAAAAAGACGACATAAAGTGGAACTTTCCAAAACCGCTAAGCAAATATATACAGTTTCAGTACATACCACATAGAGACGCCTATGCTGATGCTGCTCTTGTTAAATTTCAGCCTCTGGATCTGTCACAGCTTCCACATGCTCTCAACTCAAAAGCCTACTGGCGCTCGTGATTCTTTAGCTCCGCCCACACGTCACGCCTCTAGGCACTCGTGTTTTTCCGGGAAAAATCGGTACAGACTATCTTTCTCTTATAAATATAATAAAAATAAAGACTTTTTGGAGTTATGAAGGATGCAGTACTACTCTATAGGTACTCAAGATTAACAGGATATTGAGTGAAAACGAGCATTTCACCCCCCCTTTAACGTGTATGTGCCAGTGGTAGACATCGTGCTAGACTTTGCAGGAACATTAAACGGCGCAAATTTGGCCACCTGCACAATCTGCTGAATCTACGTCACATCCGTTTAGAACCAGCAGCCACACTTGTTTTTTTTTATCTCAATATTATTTGTTCTATTTTATATCCTGTATGTTGTAATTTTATAATCAACAGCATCAGATTGTAAAGTAAAAATTTTTTTATAGAACATGTTACAGTTAGGAAGCACACTTTAGTTTAGTGATTGGGGGGCAAAACTAGATTAAACCCAGAATAATTTGAGAACAAAGTAAAATTTACATTCAAAAATTAACCTAGGATTTAGCAATAAAGATATCTTTGGACTTTTGCACATCAGCAAGGAATGATAATTTGCATCACTGAAACAGCGATGTAGAAAACTGTAAACATTTTTAAAGTAAATGAATTAATTTGTTGCACTTGGAGAGTTCGAAAATAAGAGCTTCAATCCATGTTCAGTGGGCAAATTGAACAAACAAAAAAAAAAATCTAAAAAGGGTCTAGAACCGCCCCTGGTCAGAATGTGTTCTTCCTCATGCTACACCCCTCCACTAAATTTTCTGGCCTCCCACGAGCGGGATAGGTCAATGTCTAGTATTAAACCGATCATGATTTACAGCTCAGATAATGTTAATCAAAATAACATCTGTAAAAAATTTAACAGCCTAATTTTTATATGGTGAAATTTCGACTGTTTGATTTATTGAAATTAACCCTTGCTCTTCCACAGTAGCATACATATTGATAACAACAGTAAACACACATACACCTATATATATAGCACCTCAATCCCACTGAATAACAATTAACTAACAGTGCTTTTAGTGTAAATGCACAAAAGCTAGATTTATCAGGAAATACTGTAATTATATTACATTTATCCTACATTGAATATACATGTCTCCATTAATAATATAATACAGTTAGATATATCGTACATTTCTGTCGCAATACCAAGCAGTTTGAGTTACAGTAAAATAAATCTATGGAAAATGATTCTGACTGTATCGTTGCGCAGTGTTTCTCCTGATTGTCAGCGTTGTTTCATCTGTTTAAATCTAATAGTCACTTGTGCTCTTTATTGAATTAATTGTAGACCAAGACGAAAGAAAAAAAAAGGAAAAATTTACAACACCTTCAGAAAAAAAAAAAAGAATTCTACCCTCCCAACGAGACGGCGATATAGTCAAGTCCCTACTACAAAGAGAGGCGTTCTGGATTTTCACTCTTAACACAGTGGAACCTAATGGTCTGAATGAGGAACTGGGCCTCCCATGTTTTTTATAATTCACACTGTGAGGCACTTTTTTTTCTTTCGTCTTGGTCTACACCTGAGTGCTTAATTATGATTAATTAATTGATGTACCACACCCATCTAGGCTTGTGGCAAATGATTTGAACTTTAATGCTATAAAATCTGTATGTTGCCATTCATTGTTTGACTCTGAAGAAGACGCATGAGCGTCGAAGCGTTAGTCGTTATTTATTAATAAATTATTAAAAACGTTGTGTGCTCCGGTTCTGTTTCCTTGGTCCTAGCTAGACCTTGGGTTTCTTCTCTTGAACATTGTGTCCTGTTCCGTGAACACCAACCAGGCTGAAGCGCAAGTGACTCCCTTCTATATATTTAGGCGATATCTAGCTTATAGTGACTTGTACACCTAAATAATTTCTCAATATAGGCTAAACACCTAATTTAGATGCTCTTTCTGCCATTATTCATAAAACGGAGTGTACAGTTAAGAGATGGGATCGAGACGAGTATGTGTCGGTGTGCAACACAAGAGGCTATTGTTTAGAAATAGTTAAATATAAATTGTAAAAGCAATCATTTATTAGAATGCATTTCATCAATCTCATTTTTACTTTTTTATCATCTGCTTACATTTTAAAAACTTTGCCTCTTTATTTCCAAACTTTATACACAATTGAAGAATTGCATGCACAAAATGCTAAATGCCTCACATCTATTCAAAATAACAAACACATCTCAAAAACAAACATTTGTCTTGTGTTGCAAACACCTTTGCCATAATATTGTTTTTTTGGACATATCACACAGTTATTTAAATGTTTAGCTCTTCTTTTATGACACATCTCTTATGTACAGTTTTTGAACAGTAGTGGAGAGCAGGGGCGAAATTACCAGTTTTCAGAAAACATAATTTTAAAAGATAATGTTGTAGACAGAGATATATTTCTGCTGTGGTCAGTAACTCAGAAGTGTGGTCTATCAATACCAGGTGGTATTTTGTAGAAATGTAGAAAGAGTTATATTTCTGCTGTGGTCAGTAACTCAGAAGTGTGGTCTATCAATACCAGGTGGTATTTTGTAGAAATGTAGAAAGACTTCAGTATAATTTCACTTTGAACATAAGTTGCACATTGCTACTTTCGACCCCATCGGTTGGGACGAAAGTAACACACAGGTGGGTCAAAAGTAACACAACAATATAAGCTAGATTTTTTCTGTTACTCTTATTTTTATTAAGTATACCGGACTATGACCTTGTTAATATTTAACTGCAAACATATTCTGCCTTTTATTTTTGCAAAAAAATTATTAAATTACATTTTCATATTTCAAGTTGGGACATTGTGAATAAAAACAGAATGCAATGTGGAAGTTTAAAATTTTATTCAGAATACAACATAGATGACATATCAAATGTTTGAACTGAGAAAATGTATCATTTTAAAGGAAAGTGGATTTTAAATTTCATGGCTTCAACACATCTCAAAAAAGTTGGGACAAGGCAATGTTTACCACTGTGTGACATCTCCTCTTCTTTTTATAACAGTCTGCAAACGTCTGGGGAGTGAGGAGACAAGCTGCTCAAGTTTAGGAATAGGAATGCTGTCCCATTCTTGTCTAATACAGGTTTTTAGTTGCTCAATTAGGTCTTCCTCTTTATGATGCGACAAAAAAGATCTGGACTGCAGGCTGGCCATTTCAGTGCCCGGATCCTTCTTCTACGCAGCCATGATGTTGTAATTGATGCAGTTTGTGGTCTGGCATTGTCATGTTGGAAAATGCAAGGTCTTCCCTGAAAGAGACACGTCTGGATGGGAGCATATGTCGTTCTAGAACTTGGATATACCTTTCAGCATTGATGGCCTTTCCAGATGTGTAAGCTGCCCATGACACATGCACTCATGCAACCCCATACCATCAGAGATGCAGGCTTCTGAACTGAGCGCTGATAACAACTTGGGTTGTCCTTGTCCTCTTTAGTCCAGATGACATGGCGTCCCAGTTTTCCAAAAAGAACTTTAAATTAAAAAACTTTAAAATAGATATGGCTTTTCATGACCCATAGAGTTTTAGCCGGCAACAGTGAATGGCACGGTGGATTGTGTTCAAAGACAATGTTTTCTGAAAGTATTCCTGAGCCCATGTACTGATTTCCATTCCAGTATCATTCCTGTATGTGATGCAGTGCCGTCTAAGAGCTGAAGATCATGGGCATCCAGTCTGGTTTTCCGGCCTTGACCCTTACGCACAGAGATTGTGCTAGATTCTCTGAATCTTTGGATGATATTATGCACTGTAGATGATGATAACCTCAAACTCTTTGCAATTTTTCTCTGAGAAACTCCTTTCTGATATTGGTATAGAAACACTGCCACCCTGGGAGGGATCTTTTTATACCCAATCATGTTGCCATTTGATCCTCCAGCAGTTCCTTATATGTACATTTAACTTTTCCGGCCTCTTATTGCTACCTGTCCCAACTTTTTTGGAATGTGTAGCTCTCATGAAATCCAAAATGAGCCAATATTCGGTATTCAGTATTAATTAAGCCTTCAGAGATAGAAGCTGTGTCTGAAGCTGCTTTCAGATGTAGTATACCTGTTTACAGTTTAATGCTGATCAGACATTCCTTTTACCTAGCAATTACAACTGTATAATGAAATTAGATTAATGTTTAATACAACATTTTTAACACAGAAATATGTATTGACAAAATGAAATGATAGGCCTACTTTATGATACTTATGAAAGTAATATCGCCACTAGGTGTCGGTAAGTCACTGTGTTAATAAAGAAGCCTTTTATTCAATCTATTCGTTCAAGATTCAGATTCTTTCAGGAATAAATTCAAGTGTCTGTTTAATAATTTGTCACTGAACTGTCTATAATAATAAGTCTTTCAAAGACTGATTCATATCAGGATTCAGGAATGATACATCACTCTATAGTCTATACGCTTACTGTGACTTTGGTTTGATGACGTCAAGAAAATACCCCCCACCCATTCACATCTAAAACTACTACTTACCTATGTCACACAATGTAACTGTAAAAATAATGTAAATATGTAACTTCACATAATTCTGTACATATTTGTTTACATGTTTGCATTTAAACAAAGAAAACACTTCACCCTCTTCCTGCTCTCTGTTCGTTTTCTATCTAGGCTACTTGTTTTTCATAAAAAAACCAACAAAAAAAAACACTTTCTTTGTATATTCTAAATATTTATATTCTAACTAATTGTTTTCTTTGTGTGTGTGTGTGTGTGTGTGTGTGTTTATACAGTGGTCAACGTTTGAAGTGGATCAAATCCTTTAATCAAAGCTGTCCCAAAACCTAAATTCAAAATACGATATTGTAATTTATATATATATATATCTTGCTAATTAAACTGCATTGGGCTAACCGAGACTTGTCATAGCATTTCCATTGTATTGCTCTTTTTTTAGTTTTGACTGCTTTTATTATATCGTGTTATATTGTTATTGCACATACTGTAACTATGCATGTGATCGTAAAAAAACAAACGTGTTCTTTATGCCCGCGATGGATACGCGGAAGTGAGTGTCTGTGTTTTGTTATAGACATAAACCATAAATATTTGACTGAAACTTGTCTGTTAAAATCTGTTTGCATGAACTTTAACTTTGAAATATTTTAACAGTTGCCCCGCCTTCTACTTCTCATACCTCGTATTTTCTATGATAAAGTGCTGAGGAAACACGGAGGTACATTATGCTTCGCGAATTACCCATCGCGTGTTGGTAGAGGCGTGTGCCACAGATTGCTTTGCCGATTGAGAAACGTGATTGGTAAACGGTTTGCCAGAATATACCCTGACCATCCAAGAGGATAAGAACGGCTAAAATCCTTAACGTTCAACAGGATGATACGAGGAACGAGACGGCAGCTGAAAAAGAGAAAGGAGCGCTGAAGAAGGAAAACGTAACGCTGTTTGTTAAAAGCTTATTTTGATTCTCTTAACCTGTTGACTTACCTCAAGGATGGACGCTTCCCCTCTTGCTCTCACCGTATAGTGCCGGTTCGCAAATGAATCTCTCTTGAATGAATTGATTTGAATCCAACTCATGGCAGTCTATTTGAATCACTGCAGGTTTTTTTTTTTAAAACCACACTCGAAATGATTCACGTTGTGGTGTTAGTTGGTTAAGAGTCATATCGTAAATCGTTTCTTTAGAACCCTTCAGTGAACCGGGATTATATACAGTATGCACATCAAAGTTTGTTTTTAATTAATGGACTGTATATATAATTTATTCTTAATATTTTAAATAATTGTAATACATTCGTAATTAATTTTAACAACAATTATGGCAACACCTACACAGTATTTCAGAGTTTTAGGCCTACTTTAGTGTTATATAACTTTAAATATAAAAAAAAAATATTAAAACACTATTAACATTGTAACTTTTGATAAAAGAATGAGAATATATAATGCATTGTATTAAAAAAATAAATAAATAAATAAAAAAGGCCTTCTAATGGATATTATAGTTTGTAAAGTTGTCAAGAAAAGTCTTTAAAAGGGCATTTCTAAAATACCTGTAATCATTTACTCACTGGTTCCAAACCTGTATAAATGTATTCCTTTCAGTCTCAGTCACAATCTTGTTTTCCATTAAATGAAAGCAAATAGTGACTAAGTCCATCAGTCTTTAACATTTAAATATAAAATAGCTGTATTTTTTGGTGACCTCTGCCTTTAAATATTTGACAATGTAAAATTTATCGAAAGCTGATGATTTATCACAAATTTGTACAACATATGTATTAATTTTTTTTTATCAATAATCATGCTTTACAGAAAACACTAAAGACTGTTGAAGCATCTGAAAAAAGAAAAACCCTTCTGAAAATTCTTGAAGAAAGAAAGGCAAGGAAGAGAGAAGCCCTTCCTTGGTGATGGAGGAGTTGTACCTCAAAAAACATTTGAGGATTTACAAAGAAAATACAGATACGTAAAGAAACAAAAGCAAGACTTACAGGAAGAGCTGGAAGAATTCAAACATAAATACGAGTTTATGAATAATTAACAATTTCCATGTGTTTACAAACATAGCCTATAATAAAAAAAAAATATTAATTGTGAAAATTTCGGAATCTTAGTATGAAAATCTGAAACTTTTTTCTGTTTCTTGTTCTCTACAACACTAAAGATTAGCTGAATTAGAAAAGGAGAAAGTGGATCTACTTGCAGAGCTGGCTACATACAAAAGCCTTAACATTACACTGCAGCAGAACCTAAATGAAGTGCTACAAAGAGCCTTCTCAAAAACAGTTATTGTTTCAAATCTTGATGGATGACCATTTTAAGTTCTCTCCAGTGATGTTAGATTGGGTTCTGACTGGGATATCTATGGGCATTCACAGAGTTGTCCCTATACACTTGTGTTGTTTTGGTTATTTGAATTATCTAAACTCTGGTTTTTGCTTTGTCATTATGGAGTATCTAGTGTGTGGAACTTGAAGACATTTTAGAATATGACTGAAGCATAACAATATGTATTATTGTAAGTAAAAACAGTAATAAAGGGATACTACACTCAATTAGAATATGACTTCACCCTTTTATTTTTATATATGAACATATTTGTCCCTACCATTGTTTGGTTGGTTGCAGGTCCATCTCTTCTTAACAGACCTTCTGCATCTTTTGAGAGCAAACCTGACGGAGGACCAGACGAGCTGCCCAATAGTTCAGAGGGGAAACAACCCACCTCTGAATAAAAAAACTTCTCAATCAACTCTGAGCCTTTATGAAATAAAGGATGGCACGGTACACAATTGTCAAGCCTTTTTACCCCATTTGTTTTCACACATCAAAAAGTCCACTTTGACCCCAATAATGGTAACAATATACTTATTAATGTTATATATTAATATACTTATAATGTTATATAATATAATAGTATTATAATAAGTACATTACCATTATTATTATTATATTATCTAATATATAGTAAATATATATTTTAAACTTTTTAAATGTAATATTTTTTTTATTAAAAACTTGTCATAACACTTGCATATGATTGCTTTTTTTGATGTTTTTGATTGCTTCCATTGTCCTCATTTGTAAGTCGCTTTGGATAAAAGCATCTGCTAAATGACTAAATGTAAATATATATATATATATATATAATCAAATTAAGAAGCATGTGATAATCTAGAACATTTATATGGTATAACCTTTTAAACGGACTGTATGCCTATCCCACACAGCGTAATTTTTAATCGCAATTGCAAATATGGCATCTACTCTGACTAAGCCCATTTTACTCTTACTGAAAGGTTCCACTTTAACTGTTAAGATCCAATGACTAGAGATCTTGGTATAGTAAAATTATATCACCTTGTTTTTAATATTAAATCTTTCAAAAACAAATGCAGGTCTTATGTGGTAGGCATAATACTTCAGTCAAGGAATAGCACAACATTTAAAGCTATCAACAGGAATAATAATATCTTCTTCCTCTGGTCCTTAGGAATAATGATATTTATACTATAATGGGACCCTTGCTACTGGTGTGAAGGGTGGTAATTCTATGGGCGAACAAAAGCTAGATCAATATTTGAAGGAAAACGTGTAGAATTTGGCTCTCTTTGTTGCATCATATGCCAATGGTGGCCATTCAAAAATGGGAAAAATCACTTTGTGTGTGTTTTTTTTTTTTGTTTTGTTATTTATTTATTTCTGAGGTTTTGCATTCCTATAACTCAGGAAGTATTAAAGATGTCTCAACATCCTTCTACTTGATAATTTGGCACACAGACATATGTTTTTGCAATTGTTTTAACAGAGGGAAACAAACTGCAATTCTAGTTTCAACATTATTCTTCAGACATTTCTATTTAAATCTTAATCTTGGATAAAAACTTGAACAGTGCAACTGTGAACTGCCACCATTTAATGCAACAAAGATTGCTAGGAATAGCAATCTTTGCTTAGCGATTCCCCCCCGAACTAAAGAGGGGAGCGTGTGCGGCCACTGGACTCCGCCACTTACCCGTACCCTTCCTTTCTGAACACTGCCCTACCTCCACGAATATATATATATCAACTAAATACAAAAATGTCGGTGGAGAAGTTGCTAAAATGTAATTGTTTTGACACGGAATGACCCATGAGAGGTTTTATTCATACAATTTACTGTAAGTCAATGGAAATCAAGAATTGACTAAATATCTTGTCTTTTAAGATGCCTTTAATTTAAGATGTGCCTAAAGTAAATACTCATTCATTTTCTGTTTTGAAGATCCACATAGGAGAAAATATTTGGATTAGAGAAGAGGTGTGGAGGAAAATGACATCCACCACGAAGGATTCTCTCTTTGTAAAAGAGATGGCTGTGGCATTGTGGGGGACAGCCGCTTTACAAAGAAGAAGTGTGTCAGGAAAGGAGTGTCCCACAAACAGACATTCTCAAAACCTCCCCTGACACCCTCCAAGTTGCATGTTTTGAGAGGTAATCTAATGTCTCTATTACTCCATGCATGCACTGTATGTAACCATTAGCACCACCAATTTTGTTAAAAACAGTTGGAAAATGTTCTTGCTCAAGATATTCTCATTCATATTCACCCTTCATCCTCTCATTCATACTTATACATATAAATATATACTTATTTATCAGTCAATAAAAATAAATAGAACATAATTAAACGCCTACATAATTTCATTACTATGTCTGAAAAAAGCAAAATGTGAAACAAAAACATGATAATTGCCTTTTTAAGTAGTTTTACAAATTGAAAATTCACAAATAAATTGTCTAAATCATTTCTCTTTCAAGTCTGTTTCAGTGACTGGCTGAAACAAAAGGAGCCTGAAAGAGGAGAGAGAGAGAAGAGGGAGAAACAAGTGGGGCATTACATATCCCAAAAAATACAAGATATCATAAAAAAAGAAAGAAAAAATGAAAATGTATAATATGTTATTGTTCACCTTCAGTTAATTGTTGATATAGTTTTCATATAATCATTTTAATCATTCCAATAATTTTGTAAATATGTGTTAGAACAGCAGTGTTTTGTCACAGTGTCTGGGTTGTGTTCCCTGGGGTTCCACTAGATGTCCTCCTTTCTCACGGTGTCTGTCACCAGATCACTTCCTGTTCCCTTATTTGGTCACCTTCCTCCTTGTTGTGTAATTGATTGTTCCCTACCTGTCTCCTCTTCCACTCACTGAAAGGGACAACACGTTCTCACTCCCAACTCGTCACATATTGAAGCTTGGTCAGGATCCCTTTGGCGTCAATATTTAACTTACTGGGCACCCCTTAGGCGTCATATTTCAACGTGCAGGGAATCCCATAGACTTCTGACCGGAGCCCGTGACGTTGACATTTGACGTGCAGGTAACCAGACCGTTGTCTGCAGCGCGTACGGGTCGAGACTACGATAATTAGGCATAAAAAAGAAAAGGCTACAATAATTTAGTTATGGCAGGGCAAGTCAATTGGCGCCCCGCGTCATATTTAACAGTTTTTTTTTATTTTATTGTAAAAATGACGTTGGTGTCTGATATTAAAGAGCCGCATGTGAAACAGCATGCAACGGTGACTTTAACAACGCTCCACCGAGTTTTGCTAGGTAATAGGGCTGCACAATTAATCGATTTTCTAATCGCAATTACAATTACAGATGCCGCAATTATGTAATGTTCAAAGTGAATTAATCGTTTATAGTCCACTTATGTTATTCTGCATGCTGAAGAAGTTTTTTCTTTCTTTCTACAGGTTATCTTAAGGGTTTTTTCATTGTTTTAATTTTAGTATAACATTATAGTAGCCTACCATTTTTTTAAGTATAAACCAATCGAATGTATAATTGAGATTTATAGATGCTATAGAAAAGCAATAAAGGTTTTTCAGTTAGAGTGTTTTTTATCTTGTTTATGTAAAAATATGGCATGCAGGTTCTTCAGACAATGGTATAATCATTCAGCGTAAATTACTGTGATAATCGTAATTAACAATCGCAATTACAATTTTATGAGAATAATCAACAATTATGATCTTTGTCATAATCTTGCAGCCCTGCTAGGTAATACTGGTATTTGTTTGTTTGTTTTTGTTTTGTTTTGTTTTTTTTATCGGAGGCTTGTTGATGATAAAAACGTATTTAATGTGCTGTGATTGTTTGTTTAATGATTAATCACTGCAGTGCGATGCAATCAACCTGTTCATTCATTCATTAAATTTATTTATTTATTTATTTATTTATGCATTTAATTGTTTGTTTGGTTGTTTGTTTGATTGTTTATCTATTTATTTATTTGTATGTATTAATAAATCAATCAGTGGCGCTGACGTCATCGTAAGGCGCGATCCCAAGGTCCAGTGCGATTTTCCACTTGGTAAGTAGAGCAGTTAATTAATACAGATGGGAACAATCCATATATTTATGGAACAAAAACCGTTTAATTGGGTCAAGACGTTGTGTTTAGAACCTTTAGAGTTGCAAGGTATCAGTTTATGCAGTAAATGACAGCAGTCATTACAAAATATAACTTGCTGCACCACGTGTGCAATAGCCTAACGTTAGCTGAGTTAGCTAATTAAATTCAAGCTTGTGTATTTTTTCACATACAATCATGCAAGGCAAGGTAATATAGGAGATCGTATGGTTTTTCGTTATTATATGTGATCGGTTACCCATATTAAGTTAGCTCGATCACAACACTTTAGCCATTTATAAATGTTCAGATCAAGTTGCCAGATTGGTATATTTCCAAAGCTTTTCCAGTAATTGTTCAAAATCCACAATCCAAAATTATAAACACACACATCTACTACAGTATTGTGGCTCATCAAATGGCATGTAATAAAGGAAATTAAGTGCTCTCTAAAGAAGGCTACATTGTAAGGCTACGTGTCTGTCATTTGCCTTAAAGAAATAAAAGGGAACAACAGAAATATCAAAATGCCACCTGTCTAAAGCTATTTTATTCCACCTAGTACAAACTAATATCTAATTGAAAACTGACCAATCTGCCAACACCGATGGAAAAAAAATACTGGTAAAAATGTAAGGAGTTCATTTGTTCTCTCTCTCTATCTCTTTCTTTTTTTATCAGGTCCTTCAAATTCTCCCCTCCTTTATTTTAACCTCCCTCAACACAAACATACACACACACACACACACACACAAACCAAAGGCACTTTTAAGAGCCACGTCCGTCTTGTTACCCTGCACTTGTCTGTCTGTAGCTCGCTCTCTCTCTCTCTCTCTCTCTGTTTATATTTCTATTTGTTGTCTCTGTCCATCTTTTTTGTAAGTCTTTCTGTCTGTTTTTGTTTCTGCCCATCACCATGAGTGATTCAGAACTCCAAGAACAGTTAATGGAGCTGGATAAACTGGTTGATGATCAAGAACTCAATGATGAGCTCCAAAGTCTTGATGACTTGATTGGTGAGCTGCAGGAAGAGAAGGAAGTGGCACCAGTAAAGACACCTGAACTGAGGGTGCGTTGGAGAAAGAGAGACATTGATGGAAACATTGTCTATGCAAGGCCAAGATCAAGCAGGAATCAGTCAAATAAGGGTCAGTATAGTTTTTCATTCAAGATCTATTGAATAACTGCGTTGATTAGGCATTTATGATGTATCAAACAAGGAATATGTCAATCAAATCAGAAGCACTCATTTTATTTTTGACATGAAAATAAATTTGATTACGTACAGTATTTGTGTAAAGCAGTATAAACTAAATGATTGGTCTTGGTAAGGCTGTGTTGAAGCTGTGTTTATTCTGAGTGTGTTGTCAGTGGCCAACCAGCTTGCTTCTACAGCAAGCATTCTTTTTTGCTTTCATCTTCTACATGATATATAGATAACTAAGTAACTGTACTGTCCACATTTGTGTTTGAGAAAAAAAAAATCTGCTAGTCCTTCTCTGTAGCTAAACATTAAACAATGAGCTTTGGTCATTTCAGGCTGGTAATAAGGGAGGTAAAATTGTGCCACACGCCTTGGGACAAGTTGAAAATGTTGTAAATGTTGTTTTTCTTTTCTTTTTTTTCTTTTCTTTTCTTTTTTTATCTGGTGCAGCTGATCCCATTCGGAAATCTGATCCTCCCATCAATGCATCTGCCACTAACTGTGAGGTGACCTTTGCTCCAGAGGCTGTTGGTGTGTACTTCATTGTGTAAATAACAAATAACATTTTTAAAATTTTCCGGAATACTGGCCTTTTCACAGTCAAATGCACTTGATGCAGAACACTTTCATGTATATATTAAAGTATTGCTTTTAAATATTCCATACTATTTTAACAGAGTCTTTTCTGCAAGATCTCCAGCACTCACTGAGCAATACCTCAGATGATGAGGCATCATCTCTTGAGACCTCAAGAGGTCCTCTCCTAGCTTCCTCAAACTGGAGCACAAGACAAAGTCTCTTTTCAGAGAGATGGAGGACAGAGAGACCACGTCTGGTGAACACCGCTGCGGCACATGAAAATGTAGCAACACGCATCTGCCAACAGTGTGGGAGCAATCCAGCTGCTGTCCGCTGCAGTGACTGTTGACCACAGCCCTTTTTCTGTGCTCAGTGTGATGTCAGTATGCACACCAGACATGTTCTCCATAACAGAGATGCCATGACGGCTGGATTCTACCAGCCATTGCCTCCAACAACTTTTGTTGTAGATAAGGCTCTTTCCCATTGTGGTAAGTGCTGGTTTGTGAGTGTACAACATACACATAATTCTGAGAGTTGTTAGGCCTCATATGTTTTACTATTTAAATAATGCCCTTTTTTTGTCTCTTGTTGTTTGATATTGAATTTAAGCTTTTTGAGCATCTCTTCTATATTTTTCAGCAATGTACTCCAATACCATTGAACCGTTTATTTATTTATTTAAAGTTTATTTAACAGGGACCATACAAGCAAACATAGTTACAATACAAAGCCTGTAACTGATGTGCAGCATATAGAGATTATAGCTAGTGCTAATTTTCAACTCCAATGTTACAATGTTATATCAGTCTATACAAATTGTCTTAATACTCAATCAATAAAAACGATCTTAATTCAAATGTTTGATCTTTTTCAGTACGGCTTGTACCTGTGGAGATCCCTTACAAAATCTGTGATTGTTCACGAGAGTCACTAAGGGTCAGTCCAGGGAAGACTGTTGCTGTAATCACAATGAATGGTAAGGGTGTGAAGATAAAAATCTGTACATGCTCTACTCCCATAAGTTTGGCACAGGTCTGGATGTAAGATCTGCATGACCTCTAAGTAATGTTTAAAAAGTATACAAAGTAATGTAAAATTGTGTAAGGAATCAAAACCCTGATTAATCACATTATATTTACATTTAAGTGGATGTGTTTTTTCATTTTTCCAGGACGATATGATCTAAGCATGCCTGAGTTGAGTTGTGAGGCATGCCAAGCCACGTGGGCTGCTGGAGTGGGTGATCTAAATCTGAGTGACTACTGGCCTGCAACCCTTCACTTTGCCACTATTTATGCCACAGATGTCTTCTTCTCATTTGAAGAAATGAAGATGGCTGCACCAGGACTGTCCTGCCAAGCATTTTTGAGAATGCTCGATCAGCGAACTGTCCGCTTTGGTCGTGTGAGTATTGAATTTATTTATTCTACAGTATTGTTAATGTCTTTGTATTGTGGGACGAAAATCTTTTAGATGCTAATGTATTTGTTGGTTTCCTTAATTTTAATAGTGTGGCAAGATCTCCAAAGACAGTTTTCAAAAAAGTTTTTTTGAGTGGGAGGCTGTGCGATACGAGGTGGACAAAATCTGTAAGGAAGAGCCCTTCATCTGTCCTGCGTGCAGCCCAGACATGCTGGCAGTTTCAGTCGATGGAAACCGCAAGCATTACCGTTTCAAGAATGCAGCTAGGTATTTAAAATTGTGTATAATGTCACACTGTTGAAACAGTATTAATAAGAAAAATATCGTTTTAATGTGCACCCAGTAAAATTAGATTACAAAGTATCACAAGCTTGTGTACCTGTTATGTATTATTATTATTATTATTTTTCTAGACCTGAAGAAAAGGCCATCTTTGAAGACGTCTTTATAGCTAAGGATGAAGATGTGACAAGATTTGTGGACTACATTCACAAGACATCCAAACATGTAAAAAAAAAAAAAAAAGCAGACTATTAGAATAAATACAGGGCTACAGTTACCTCCAACTGAAGAGTTTATTTAGGAGATTCTTATTTTTATCAACCATTTTCCATATTGTAGGTGAGTGGACGAGGTGTTTGTGGAGGGGAGTGGTCAGCAGCCAGAGAGACCTCCCAGAGATCTGCCAGCAAGGTAGACGAGGAGGGATTGGAGCTTGCAGTGTGTCGACACGGAGTGCTCCTCCGTGCTTTAAATATGTACAGGGGTGAAATTTTTGCCTATCCCTTGTACCTGCAAGAAAAGCTGGCCAGTAGGCAAATACATTTGTTTTGTATGGATGTGACTTGCAAATATTGGCCCTACCTCCAAAGAGTTGCAAAAAGCTGTCCAGAGCTCCAGCACCTTCTTAACATGAAGCCCTTCCTTTCAGTGTTCCATGCCAAAGCCCATGATTTTAAATGTGAGGTAGGTGAAGTTTGTGATTACTAAAACTGAACATCTGCAAATACATGTCAACACTTTCTCAGCATTATTATTATTATTATTATTATTATTATTCCTAATCAGGTGAAATGGAGTGGGGCATATCAGGATGGGGCTGGTTTAACCCTAGGTGAGGAGGTGGAACAGTGCAATGCTTTCCTGTCTAGGATTGCAGTGACTACAAAACACATGTCCAAAGCAGGTACAATGACCACATACTATACTAGTTACATTATTACATAATAAGTAGGGGGAATATGGTAACATGATATTCTCTGTTTGCAGGACGCACAGACATGCTGACTCTCATGGCCATGCGCTGGAATCAGCAAAAGATCTACACTTTGGCCATCACACTGACCTGCCGATATCAGAAGGTAATAACATCAGTAGAATTGGTTTTAGATGTTCAATAATGTATGTTATTACTGTTTGAAGTTGTGCATTAAACATTTAGTTATTGTTCTTGTACCATCTGTGATTGCTTGTAATTGCAGACCACAAAAGCTCTGTAAAACCATTGCTAAACCTAGAGTCTTTAAAAGTTGAACTGGCAGTGACAGAGAGCCAGTTGGAAGACTGGCTCAACGAAGTAAAGGAGTGGGCAGATAGTGAGTAAATGACTTATGTATATACATATGTATGTGCGTGTATGAATGGTATAATGTTATACTAAAACAAAAATTAGAGCAATGAACCCTTTAAATAACCTCTAGAGAAAAAAAATGCATCTTTAGCACACAGAATAACATAAGAGGCTTTTGAGTGATCAATTACCACTTTGAACGATTGCATAAGATTGCCACTTTTTAACGATTGTAGCATCTCTAATTGCAATTAGAAAAGTGATTAATTGTTTAGCCCCTATATTTTATATGACAAGCTACGCAATTCAAGCTCATAATCACAGATGCATCGCATGCAATAGTGAATGTGATATTGCATAGCTTGTGAACTACTGCTCTGCGTATTAAATGCTGCTCCATCTGAAAATAGGTGATAGAGATTTATTTCCAATCACAGAACTGGCTTTACTGATGAGATGCGCATGAGTATCGCATGCAATATATCGTGCAGCCCTTATAACATATATGTGTATATATAATATTGGTAACACATTTAGTCATGAATAATTGTTATTGTAATTTTGTGTAAAAATCACACATTTCTTCTCAGCAGCAGCAACAACAACCACAAATGATGCTGATGCCTTGGCCAGCAGAATTGAGGTACTTGTGGCGAGTATCAAGAGACGTTCTCAGCGTCTCTATAAAGATACAGATGGCAACAAAGGTCGTGCCAGGATCCGCCGCAAAATCAGGGAGGAGAAGGGGACCCTGACATCAATTGTTGAGAAATACAACAGAATGGTTCCAAACACAGAAACTCTGTGCTTGGAAACCATTTTGTCTGGTGAGACAGCTTGGCCATGGCAGCTACCACACAGTGGTATGTTCACTAGTCTTCTGACAATTATACATATTTCAACCACGATGCCTCAAATGTCAATCTGCAACCCCATCTGATTTTAAATATTAAAGAAGGTTGATGTATGACAATTTTTTTTCGTGCATTCCAGACTCTGTTAATTTTAGGACAAAGAGAAAGGCATTCGACATCATGATGTCATTAAGGAGACTTCAGGAGGAGCAGAAGATTCTTGTTGCAGAGATGAACAACCATTGGAGATATCTTTCAACTCGTGCTGATGCCCTCAGAGAACTGTCCTGCTGCTTTGCCAAGGAGACAATAAAAAGTATGTATTTGTAATATATGGCATATTTGTCATATACGGCAAACATAAGCATAGGGTTGCCCCTGACCAAAGATTTTTCTTTAAAATGGACTCACAAAAAACTCAGAAACATTTCCTTGTAGCATAAGTGGCTGTAGCTGTATGAGCTATCGTTACACTTTGCCTAAATCTCTATCCAATTGGTAGCTGAACGTTGTCAATCTTGCTTTTTTGGAGTTGTACTTGAAACTCTTTCAATGGTCCAAATTTAAATTTATTGCCCCACATATGTAAATACTGTGTAATAACTACAGGGTCCAGCCTTGTTATTCATAATATCTGCCTGTGAGTTTTAACATGTCCTGTGGAATATGTGTGTTTGTTGTTTTTTTTGTTTGTTTGTTTTTTTTTGTTTTTGTTTTTTGCAACGTATAACCACTCCAAATTAGACCAACTATGACTTTTCTAACAGACTAACATTTTAGGTTACTTTTAGGTGGCAGCCCAAATAAGCATACACAACAATGATGAGTGTTTAATGAAAGTTTATAAGGGAGGCTTAATGGTTTTTTGTTGTTGTTGTTTTTCCATTCTTTTAAGATTCGCAATGTGGCCTAACTGAAGAGGGTTTGAAAGGTCTGCAGTGCATCATCCACAGAAAGCAGCGTAAAATCAGAGATATGAGGGTGCAAGCAAGAGACTGTTACCTGCAAGTTTTGACTGGAGCAGAGAACACCAACTTCTTTAACCAACTGTCAGCTGATGACTACAACAGTGACTTCGACATTTCTGATGACGAACTGTAATCCAGAAGACAATGTTTTTTTTTTTTTGTTTTTTTTGATGGTGACCTTGACCTTAACCCTGAATCTAAAGCATGTAATAAAATCTGCTGTTGATCACCTTATAAATATACCCAAAGTGTACTGTCTGTTTTTTTCCACGTTACATAGAAATGATTTTATGCATGCCTCTACAACCAGTCAGTGGTGAAAATGAAGTGCATTATTGTAAGGCTAAGTACAGTACTGTACTAAATTATAGATTTGAGGTACTTTCTCATCATGCCACTGTGTAGTTGGGCTAGGCTATAGTTCACAGAAACTTTATTTTGTTATAAATAAAACTACTCTTTTTGTGCTTACAATGTAAGTACAGCCCAACTTAGAAACCAAACATTCAGTTGAGTAATGGAGAAAATAATTAGCAGACCAAACTTTATTAAAAATATAATTTGATAATGTTGTCTACAACGGGTTTTTAATCTTTTAGGTGTTGCGGAGCTCCAAATATGATCATCATTGTTTGAAGGACCCCCATTCTTGTAAATGTAAAATATATTTATATGGTTTCTTCTATAAATACCCAATTTACCATGAAGAACGCATATTATAAGCAAAGCAAAAAAATTAATTGGAAAATTAGTTTCTATTAAACTACATTATTATTCTTTGTTTAAAGTATTACATGTATTTAAAGAACTGTATGTATCTTTTTAATCAAAATTCTGAAATTGTAAAATATTTTGTATTTCTTTGTTTTCATTTTTTTTAATTGATTTAATATATGAATAATTTATTTTTAAATTCTTAATCATATTTTTGTGGTAATTATTTTATAATTATTACAATTATAAAGAATATAATAATAACAATAATACTAATTATAATACCATTTTCACATATAATTTTTTAAAAATTATTATTCTCCAAACCTTTCCAATGACCCCTTAATACTTGTTACTTCCAAACAATTGAAACCTGGTTAGAGACATGGAATAAGCTCATTATAATAGGGACACAGAAAAGCATGACTGGACCGAACACTTGACTTGTGTTAGTCAAGTGTTCGGTTTTTTGTGTGTGTATGTGTTCTGTTTTTGCTCTCTCCCTTCCTCTCTTTCAAATGCTGATGACTAACAGATCGAGTTCAGTTAGCTGATGATTCTGCTGACGATGGCACTGTCCTGATTGGTTCATTAGAGAAAATGTTTGGAGTTAAAAGGCAGAGCTGAGACGTCTGTGCTGTGGAGGCTTGGAGTAGGAGGTCTTTTTGTAGTTGGTCCTTAGCATACACTCTAAAAAACGCTGGGTTGTTTTTTCAACCCAACTGCTGGGTTGAGGCCGTTGGATAGGACTTTGGGATGTTTTAACCCAAGTTTGGGTTGAAAATAACTATCTTTTTTAACCCAGCGGGGTGGGTTGAGGACGCGGACGTGAAGGAGAGCACGCACGTCACGTCAAAATCTTACGTCTCCAGTGCGAGCAGCCGGCATTTTCTCAGCGTGATAGAAGCGAGAAGCGAGTGAAAGACTATGGTAAGTAACGTTAAATATTCAAAATGTAAAGTTATCTTTTATTGTTTACCCGGTTGTATGAAAGGCGGAAGGTTTTATGAAAGGCGGAAACAAAGGAGCTTAACGTTATATATATTTTTAAAAAAAAACGGACGCGGTTTTCGCCTCGGACACGGAGGTCTTAACTGCCTCATATAACGTTACTGAACGGAGGATGTACTTTTAATATAACGTCTGTGAATGTATTTTGTCATATTTACATAAGTTTTTACATTATCTGTACTTTTTGAGGCGTTAGCAGACGGTTATGGTCACGGCTCATGTGAATTTGTCTTTTTTTTCGCGGTTAAACTGAATGTATGTTTGTCTCCTAAAGGAAACGGCATTGTGTAGTAAAGACTAGCATAATTATTTTGAGGCTGTTGAAGTGGTAACTGTTAAAAGTACGTTTTACATGTAATGTTTCAGACTTGTCCAGCTCCTGTCTTCATTGTCCTCGCGCTGAGAGTTAAAGACACAGAAGCTGTTTGTGTGAGGAGTCACAGACCTGTGTGAGGATGAGGAGGAGGTGTTCTTCTGAAGAGAGGGACAGACGGTTTAAGGAGAGTAAACTTCAGAATAACATCAAGTTATCTTTATTTTTACTAAGACTAAAATAATGTGTGTGTTTTTTTTAGATGTTGAAATCCAGAGACAAGATAACTTCATTCTTCTGAGACTGATGTAAGTTAAATTATTATTACTTTTTTTTTTTTTTTTTTTGAAAATTAATGTTTCTGTTGTGTCCTGCCTGTTAACTTCACATTTTGATGCAAAAACAGTGTGATTTTATATATGTATGTATGTATGTATATGTTAATATTGTATTGAAACCATTGATGTCCCTCTTTGCAGAACTCAAACTAACTGGAGTTAAGGACACACAAGTCTGCTTGTGTGAGGAGGAGGTTTTCTCAGCTTCTTCTGAAGAGAGGGAAAGATCGTTTAAGGCAAGTAAACTTCATAATTTCATGTTATCAGTTGTTGTTGTGTTTTACTAAGAGTAAAATAATGTTTGTTTTTTGTTTTTGTAGATGTTAAAAGCAAGAGACATGGGAGAGCATCATTCCTTTGAGATTTTATGTAAGTTATTTTTAGAAAATAAATTTTTCTGTTGTCTCCTGCCAGTTTACTTCACATTTTGATGCAACAACAGTGTGATTACGTGCTCATTTCATTAAGACCATTGATGTCTGTGTGTTTTATTGCAGAACTCAAACCAACTTTGGAGTTGTCTTGTCTGATTTGGAGAGTCATTATTCTTGGTCTTCGCTCTTAGAGGTAAAGTTCACACAAAAAATCATTTACTTGCCCTCAAGTCATTCCAAACCTATAAGACTTTTGTCTGTCTTTACAACATAAATTAATATATTTTTAGTTTTCTCATAATATTTGTTAATCCATTTATAGTTTAGATAATCAGTATTTTCAAGCTTCATAAATATAGAGTTATTGTAGAAGTAAATTCTGATATTTATATATGAATACATCTTAAATTATATGATAGCAAACATGTATGTTCAAAATAAATGGAGGACACAAAAGAGAATATTAAATATATTCATACGTTTTCCAAAAAATGAGCAGAGTTTTTATGAGTCTGGAAAAACATGGGGAGAGTAAATTATGAACATTTTAATTATTTGGTGAACTAACGGTTTGAAGAGCAGCCCTCCATGTACATGAATATTGTGAGGTATGTGAAGGTCATGTCTGTTTTAATGTTTCAGTAAAGAAGCTTTCTGAAAGCAATATTTATTCAAACAATATCACCTGTCCTCACACTAGTGCTGCCATTATAGACTTCATGAGAGCTGTGATAGACAGACATTAAACAACCACACAAAGTGTTAAAACTTTAAAACCGATTATTTACCTATCCTTACGGACGTGAATACACCTCTACCTGAAAATGGATAGTTTAATTAAATGTTTAATTTTTTCAAATGTGTTTCTCTTAGGCCACACATGAAGAACAGGCGGTGACTGGGATGAATGCTGGTCAGAGAGGAGAATCTTCTTTCCCCTAAACTGATGCAGCGGTGGTTTTAAAGGAGGACGCTGCCCTGGATGATGTAGAAGATGTCACATGCTGTGCTGATGGGGTTTCTTCATGACTACATCAGTTATGCTAAAGAGATCATGAAAATTGACCGTGATGCATGATCTGTATTCATGGACTATGAAACAAACTGTAAGTGTATAATTTGTTAAAAAAAAAAAAAAAAGTTAAATGCTTTTTCTGTGTTGTTTAGTAGAAGAGTTTACACTCTGTCATTCATACAACTGTCACTTTCTTTCACACACACACACACACACACACACATGCGTCTGTTAAATGTTATAATATCAAAGTTAATGTTGTGATTTATTTGTTTACTGTCATGCCAGAATAGTTGGAAAAAAACCCTAACTAATTGTAAGTTTATTGTATGTGTTTTCGTATATTAGATTATTATATTATTTTCGTATATTATACAATATATACAATTGAACAAAGTCCAATTTGATCTTAAGTTATATTCATCAAATGTTCCATGCTTTGTTTATGAACTCTGTAGCTGTTAATGCCATCCTTTTCTGCATTTCTTCTAACATGTTACTTTTTGACTTTTCTCTTGTTTTTAATAAATATTTTCCTTTTGGTAATTATTATTTGTGTGTAAAAGTGATATTTAAAATGAATAACATTTGTAGGTTTAATGCCTAGCTCAATTTGGGTTAATTTTAACGTAGAAATGCATTGTTTCCCCACATGGCTGCACTCTGCGAGTATATTTTCTGCCAGCAGAGGGCGCTAAGAGCGGGAGAGGTAGGTTTCTCCGGTAACGGCTGCAGAGCGGTACTGAGCTCACAAACGCTGCCTTATCAAGCACATGCGAAATGATATCGAACATTTTCTAAATACAGTAGTTTTCCTTCTGAAATACAGTGATAAAAAAAACACCCGCTCTGTTTTTTTAAACCCTGCAATATAGTCATTTTAAAACATAAAAAAGGCAAATATGATATAAATATGATATAAATATGATAACCCAACTGGTTGGGTTAAAATAACCCAGCGCTGGGTTCGTCCCTTTTTGACCCAGCGCTGGGTTGTCAAAATAACCCAAATTGGGTTGTTTTCAACCCAGCAGTTTTTAGAGTGTAGGTGGGTTGTGTTTAGGAGTTAGTATGTTTTTGTTTATGTTGGCCTTGACCCCTCCTGAAGCTCTGTTTGCTTCCTTGTGTTCAATAAATTTAATTATGATTTGCATGGATTATGGTTTTGTGTGAGTCAGTCGAAGGGGAAAGCTCCCTCCATTCATCCACCACTTTTTTAGTACTACTTCCCATCCCTAAAATGGGGAGGTATGTAAACAAACACATTATGATGAGGAAAAATCATTTCCCAACACAAGTTCAACCTTCACCAAAGGAAAATGAATGATAAAAAGAAATAATATGTTGGCTACATATGTTACTTTTACCTTTGAATACATTTTTTACTGAATTTTTGTTTTCAGTTTCAGCACCATAAATCTAACATATGCATGTTGTAAATATAGAAAGGGGCAGAAATAAACAAACTTTTCAGACATTAATGTGATAACGGTTTATTGTCCATGATAAAGATAGTACATCGGCATAGGTTTAATTGCCCCCCCCCAGAAGAGACCAGAAGTGATCCTAAAAGAGGAAAAAATTGCACATTTCAAATGGCTGTAACTCAAACTCCAACAAGCATGTCAAAGGGAAAAACAGCAAGATAACTACTTATGATATGATTACTAAATAAGACTTGATGCAATTTTCTCACATATACAGAAAGTTTAAAAATAAATGTTTTAAAAAGTGTTCTTAGTATAACACCAAATTTCAGTCTGGTTCTCAAATATATCATAAAGGTTTGCACAATGAACATATTGAGGTAGCCCTTTGTTCATTAAATATACTATTTACTTCATTTCATTACTAAAAGGTTTTTAAACTACATTACCCATACGCCTTTGGCACTATATTGATGTGACATGGGACTGTAAATTGTAGTTAATTGTAGTTCCCTACTTATGCTGTAGGGTTAGGGTTATGATTTCGGTAAATGGGTAATTTCTTTGCTACATATCAATCACTTATTGTTCAGTGACAGTTGCTGAAGTCATAATGACAATAAAACATAGTGTGCAACATGAAGCACCTTGTATTTTTGCCTAAACATTAGTCCAGCCACAGCGTGTAAAAATCCACGTCACACAAACTTGTCCAAATGTGGTCATTACAGGATCTTCTGGCAGAAGTAGGGTTATACCAGAAGTTCAGTTAAATATTTTTTCTTCTCGTTAAAAATAAAAATATAATTTTACAGGTATACATTCCTATCTTGGGGTAACGTGACGTAGAAACAGTTTAGTGAATCCTTTTTTCAAAGCATTGATTTTCATAGTATGAACCGGTAGGAGGGTAATTGTGACAGCTGTGTACTGTATACAAATAAACTATTATGTGTGCATATATATGTATGTATATACATATATATGTGTGTGTGTGTAATCTATACATATGTATGTGTATATATATATATATATATATATATATATATATAATAGATTTATTTGTAAACTATTATATAAATATACTCATACATATATAATAATATATTTATATTATTTATATTTCATGTTTGCCATAACAGACAGATGGTTCATATAAACTTATCTATACAGAGATGCAAACAGGTAGGAGGGTAAAAAGGTGAGAACCGAGGACATGCTCCAAACAGAATTATTTGTTTTACATGAAGATTATTTGACAGAAGATTTTTGTTTTACATGCTAATTGTAAGTTACTTACAGGTATTTGTACAATTATTTGTATTACCTAAAATGTCAAAAACTGTAATTTTACAAACACAAAAACTAAAAAAAAAAAATTTGGACAATTTTATAAACATTATGTATTTAGTCAAAAGCCTATCTTATAAAAGATGAAGTGCTATGAAGGTTAAGACAATATTGGCTGATAAGAGCTAAAATGCTAAATGTTTGCCCTCTCTCTTCACCGTTCCCATATCTCAGACCTCAAATATTATCCTTTTTAGACAGTTTGGTAAACAAGTAAAGAAAATACTATACAGTTATTAGTCTTAGTTTTCCAATACAATTAAGGTACAATTAAACTAGCTTTTCTGCAACTGGTCCCAATTCTTTATTTACCTTATGTACACTTTCTCATAAGATCTAAGCAAATCTAAGTGACCTATTTTGCATCTATGCTATATTAAGGTTGCACTGTAAAAAAAAAAATTCATATATTTATTATATTTTAATATTTATTATACAAGTAATGTCTTTGGGAATGCCATTATAATGAAAAGCATGACTGTAGCATGTCCTATACATAGGACTGTTATGCAGTTCCTGACAAATGTAAAAGGTGTTTAAAATGATACTTAAAAAAAAAAAACATACTAAAACAGTATATGCACTGTGCACAAACTTTAATGAAGAACAGCAAGCAAAAGAACAACAACAAAACACTCAGAATTGAAGAGTGCTTAACAAGTCCAGGTATTCATGGTCAGTAGACTGTCATGGTGAAAGCTGGTTGGGATTTGTAGACTCTGGCAAAAAATGTTGGAACTCACTGGCAGGCTCCCATGTGTCATCCCAAGTCTTGCCACTGTAAGTATCATAAGTTGAACATATCATTAGAACACAGAACAAAAATAAAGATTATTGTTGGGATTAATTTAGATTTCATTGACATTTATTGATATTTGTCAATAAATGTGTCATTTGTTTAAAAAATAAATAAAGCACTCTTAGATTACATGGAAAGGGGCTATGGTTTGCAGTTACAGAATACCGGACCAGTTTTAAGACTTCAGCATGTTTTGATGTTGCATTCCAAGCAGATCTGGCAGTTCTACAGACTCTGGGATAAGGATGGTGACTGCATCTTGCTCACATGGCCATTCATCATTGTTCTCCTCTTCTTCAGATTTAATACTGTTCTTTTTCTCATTGCCCTAATCTTCCTTTATGCATTTTATCACCACTGCTGTCACTGTTCTAGTCTTCATTGCAAGACACTACTGGAAGCACTTATTGTTTTAAAACCTCAAAAAATAAGATGCAAGTTTATTCATTTGAGTCTTGATGGATGTATTTTTACATCATCAGTTGGGACCACAGATCTCATTAGACTGCTATTGGTTCATTGAAAACCACATTTTCCATCTTAGAAATTTGCTAAATTAAGTTTTTTTAAATTAAGTTTTATGTTTCAAATGCTGAAAAATTATTTTCATGATTCACTACTACTACTAACGCATTACTGGGTAAATGTCCTCGGTCAATGTCCTGCTAAATAAATACGCTTCAGATGATTGTGTATGTAGCAGCTTAGCTAAAAGCAAAAATATGTTCACATCAGCCCCATTTTATTGTCAATACACAGGCTGCCTGTCAAATATTTTTTTTAAATTGTATTAATTGTTTAGAAAGCACTGAACTGTCTAGCTTCCACAATCTATTGTATCCACTTCACAAAATCCTGGGCTCTCCCTACTAACTAGATCTAAATTCACTCAAGGAGGTAGATCATTCTCCTATTTCTATCAAAAAAATTGTATATTCTTTTAAGAATTTAAGTTTCAGTCACACTCTCTGAGTTTCAGTCCAGACTACTGGTCATTGCCCTTTCTCTTGCCACAGACATCAATAAAAGAAACTTCCATGCTGCTTGTAAGAGACCATTTTAACTTTGCCTACATCATATTGGTCATGGAATAGACTACTTAGCATTACAATGGAATAAAAAATAAAAAAAGTTAAATAAAACAACTTACCACACAGTACAAGGCAACCAGTGGACTTTCAGTTCTGCTTTTCCCTACACACACAGAGAGAGTAATTATTATTTTAGCTGTTTACGCAATCACTGGATAGTGCATAACATATTGTCAAGTAGCCTAATAAAATACATTACCTCATTTATTCTTTCCCCAACTATTTTATCAAACAGGAAGATCTTCTGCCTACTACATTTTCGGCAACCTTTATGATAAAAAAAAATATATATATATATATATATATTAAGCAATGGGTGTTTTCTTAGATTATTAAGCAATGCTATGTTCATGAATCTCACTTGCAAGGTTATCATTTCACTCGTGAGGTTATCTGTGGTTCTGTCCACTTGTGCCCAATTGACTTTGTCCCTGCTTTTTGTGGATAGAGCAAAATGGGTTGAGTTTCCCAAAGCCCTCTTAGCTTTAAGGTGCAATAGGTCATTGTCTTCTGAAATATTTTTGTTATGCTGTTTGAAAATCTCTTCACATCCCAATAGCAATTATTAAATTAAGTGGTTTATGTATTTCAATCAATTAATCACCTTTATTTACATAGCACTTTTAACAATACGGATTGTGTCAAAGCACTGTACAGTATCAAATAGTAGAATAGAGTGTCATTAATGTATAATGAATTATATATATATGTATAATAAAGATTAAACACTCAATTTTCAACTTAAGCCTTAAGGCATTTCATTATTGAATGCAGAGACGTTATTGCCTAAGTCAGCTCCGTTTAAATAGATTCTGTGTAATCAATTCAACGATAATTGCTAGAAATTTAGTGTCCCCATTTAATAATGTATTTAAATATTCGGTGTAAGGTGTAGGCCCAAAAAATGTATGTCCAATCAAAACGCTCATTTCAAACATTTCTATTGGCTTCCCTACCTGACTGTCAACATGAATTGAGAAAACATAGTACAGTTAGTAAAAGTACTACAATACCAGGAAGGAAGGTCAGTTTGTTTGTTGGTCATTCTTGCTCTGTCTGCACAGCGTATACGTAAACGCGCAGATGACATTTTTCTCTGCGTGAACCAGTGTGCAGAAGTATGTGCAGTGTGCATTGTAGTAATGTTGTCTCTGATTGTCTGATCTGCATGTGTATATGCCTTCAGGGTGTGTGGCTTTGGACAGCGATTTGCAGGGAGGGTCGCTTTTAGGCTAAAATTAGCTTTGGAACCACAGCCCCTGGACACTATCCACATAAACACAGCTATATCTAAAGAACAAAATACTGTGTATTGGTTAACAATGACCCGAATAAATCTAATTTGCCTAAAGTCCACTTTGTCTGAAAGCAAATCTATTAATAGTGTTTATTTAGGTATATCACTGCAAAACAAAACTTACCCTTTCTTCTCTTCTTCACACATGGCCCCTCCTGCCTCAAGGACTGGGAGATGGAAGAGGCAGCAGGTGGAGGACAAGACTGTGGAAAGGAGAGATCTGTGGGGATAAGAGACGGAGGAGAGACAGAGGTGGCAGAAGGTGCTGCTGAACAGACTGAGGTTTTTGTTCTTTTCTTCCTCTGTCTCAATAACTTAGAGCATGGCAGTGGAGGTGGAGGAGGAGAAGATTCTGAAGGAAGACCAGCTGGAAAAGTAGTAGAGGAGGGAGGAGAGAGAGAGGTTGAAGAGTATTGGGAAGACAGAGGAACAAGGTTGAGTATAAATAGAGTCTCGGACTCCTTTGTGGGTTTCATCGGCTGCTCCACGGCAAGGCTCTCCAGCTCCGGCTGCTCCACGGCAAGGCTCTCCGGCTCCGGCTGCTCCACGGCAAGGCTCTCCAGCTCCGGCTGCTCCACGGCAAGGCTCTCCGGCTCCGGCTGCTCCACGGCAAGGCTCTCCGGCTCCGGCTGCTCCACGGCAAGGCTCTCCAGCTCCGGCTGCTCCACGGCAAGGCTCTCCAGCTCCGGCTGCTCCACGGCAAGGCTCTCCGGCTCCGGCTGCTCCACGGCAAGGCTCTCCAGCTCCGGCTGCTCCACGGCAAGGCTCTCCGGCTCCGGCTGCTCCACGGCAAGGCTCTCCGGATCCGGCTGCTCCACGGCAAGGCTCTCCGGCTCCGGCTGCTCCACGGCAAGGCTCTCCGGCTCCGGCTGCTCCACGGCAAGGCTCTCCAGCTCCGGCTGCTCCACGGCAAGGCTCTCCGGCTCCGGCTGCTCCACGGCAAGGCTCTCCGGCTCCGGCTGCTCCACGGCAAGGCTCTCCGGCTCCGGCTGCTCCACGGCAAGGCTCTCCGGCTCCGTCTGCTCCACGGCAAGGCTCTCCGGCTCCGTCTGCTCCACGGCAAGGCTCTCCGGCTCCGGCTGCTCCACGGCAAGGCTCTCCGGCTCCGTCTGCTCCACGGCAAGGCTCTCCGGCTCCGGCTGCTCCACGGCAAGGCTCTCCGGCTCCGTCTGCTCCACGGCAAGGCTCTCCGGCTCCGTCTGCTCCACGGCAAGGCTCTCCGGCTCCGGCTGCTCCACGGCAAGGCTCTCCGGCTCCGGCTGCTCCACGGCAAGGCTCTCCAGCTCCGGCTGCTCCACGGCAAGGCTCTCCGGATCCGGCTGCTCCACGGCAAGGCTCTCCGGCTCCGGCTGCTCCACGGCAAGGCTCTCCGGCTCCGGCTGCTCCACGGCAAGGCTCTCCGGCTCCGGCTGCTCCACGGCAAGGCTCTCCGGCTCCGGCTGCTCCACGGCAAGGCTCTCCGGCTCCAAAATGGAACCATTGCACTGTTCCTCACTGGGGCTGTTGTGCTGCTCTGCGGTGGGGATGTCACTGTCCGGCTGCTGTGCTGTGGAGGT
The DNA here is from genome assembly GCF_023724105.1 of Carassius gibelio. Taxonomy (NCBI): domain Eukaryota; kingdom Metazoa; phylum Chordata; class Actinopteri; order Cypriniformes; family Cyprinidae; genus Carassius; species Carassius gibelio. Next base: position 7,969,316 of record NC_068374.1, read on the forward strand.
TGCTTTAATACAAGTTTAAATTCATTTAAAATCTGTATTATATTAACAAAGAAAAATACACATTTTAAATAATAATTATTATTACTGAACACATATCTTGCTCTTACACTTAGTCAAAATAAATTCATAAGCCCTCTGCATCTTCTCCAAAAACATTTTTGTGACAGGAGTGGGGTGCAGATGGGTAATTACATCTGCAACCCACTTATTTGAAGCCTTATTTTGTTTGCCAATAAATAAAATGGGCTTGTAACCCACTGCCTCAAGTTTCCGCACCTGAAAAACAAAAACAGTTACTACACTTTAGTTAAACCTACTGAATTATTAGATACATAAGTACTGTATAAAGCAATTTTATTTTAAAATCATTTAATGGAGTTTAAATTTAATGTTGTTTTTTTTTTAATATACAAGTACAAAGTTTACTTTCAGATAAGGCCAGTTTCTACCATTACCAACATGACTTTATGTTGCCTTTATTTGACAGAGAACACAACTTATTTCTATTTAGCACAATTTAAAGACAAAGAATATTCCTTGTACTGTAGGAAATAAGAGTACATTTATAAATGCCTCATCATACTGCTACGTATATGATTTTCACTATGTGACAAACATGGCCTTTCAGTTACACTTCAAATAACACTTTGCATTTTTAAATTACATTTGCATGTTACTTACTGCAATACGAGCAGAATCGATTACACGGCCAACATTTCTGCTTTTCTTAACAGATTGCTGATTGCTAACTGATTGGGCGTCTGGCAAGATGGGCAGGGTCGGAATTTGGGCCGTGTCATAACTTGACAAGAAATAGAAATATACACAAAAACAAAAAATAGACAGACAGACAATGTGTTAAAATAAAGAGTTTGTCAGAGAGAAACAAAAAGACGGACGGATTAGTTTGTACTAGGTGGAATAAAATAGCTTTAGACAGGTGGCATTTTGATATTTCTGTTGTTCCCTTTTATTTCTTTAAGGCAAATGACAGACACGTAGCCTTACAATGTAGCCTTCTTTAGAGAGCACTTAATTTCCTTTATTACATGCCATTTGATGAGCCACAATACTGTAGTAGATGTGTGTGTTTATAATTTTGGATTGTGGATTTTGAACAATTACTGGAAAACACACCAATCTGGCAACTTGATCTGAACATTTATAAATGGCTAAAGTGTTGTGATCGAGCTAACTTAATATGGGTAACCGATCACATATAATAACGAAAAACCATACAATCTCCTATATTACCTTGCCTTGCATGATTGTATGTGAAAAAATACACAAGCTTGAATTTAATTAGCTAACTCAGCTAACGTTAGGCTATTGCACACGTGGTGCAGCAAGTTATATTTTGTAATGACTGCTGTCATTTACTGCATAAACTGATACCTTGCAACTCTAAAGGTTCTAAACACAACGTCTTGACCCAATTAAACGGTTTTTGTTCCATAAATATATGGATTGTTCCCATCTGTATTAATTAACTGCTCTACTTACCAAGTGGAAAATCGCACTGGACCTTGGGATCGCGCCTTACGATGACGTCAGCGCCACTGATTGATTTATTAATACATACAAATAAATAAATAGATAAACAATCAAACAAACAACCAAACAAACAATTAAATGCATAAATAAATAAATAAATAAATTTAATGAATGAATGAACAGGTTGATTGCATCGCACTGCAGTGATTAATCATTAAACAAACAATCACAGCACATTAAATACGTTTTTAATCATCAACAAGCCTCCGATAAAAAAAACAAAACAAAAACAAACAAACAAATACCAGTATTACCTAGCAGGGCTGCAAGATTATGACAAAGATCATAATTGTTGATTATTCTCATAAAATTGTAAATGGTAAATGGTAAATGGACTGCATTTATATAGCGCTTTCAACAGACCACATGGCCATCCAAAGCGCTTTACAATTTGCCTCACATTCACCCATCCACTCACTCATTCACACACCGACGGCGGTGTCTGCCATACAAGGCGCCATCCAGCTCGTCGGGAGCAGCTGGGGTTAGGTGTCTTGCTCAAGGACACCTCGACACTTGGTCAGGTGGAGCCGGGGATCGAACCACCAACCTTCCGGTTTGTAGACAACCTACATGAACCACTGAGCCACTGCCGCCCGTAATTGCCGCCCATTGTCTGAAGAACCTGCATGCCATATTTTTACATAAACAAGATAAAAAACACTCTAACTGAAAAACCTTTATTGCTTTTCTATAGCATCTATAAATCTCAATTATACATTCGATTGGTTTATACTTAAAAAAATGGTAGGCTACTATAATGTTATACTAAAATTAAAACAATGAAAAAACCCTTAAGATAACCTGTAGAAAGAAAGAAAAAACTTCTTCAGCATGCAGAATAACATAAGTGGACTATAAACGATTAATTCACTTTGAACATTACATAATTGCGGCATCTGTAATTGTAATTGCGATTAGAAAATCGATTAATTGTGCAGCCCTATTACCTAGCAAAACTCGGTGGAGCGTTGTTAAAGTCACCGTTGCATGCTGTTTCACATGCGGCTCTTTAATATCAGACACCAACGTCATTTTTACAATAAAATAAAAAAAAACTGTTAAATATGACGCGGGGCGCCAATTGACTTGCCCTGCCATAACTAAATTATTGTAGCCTTTTCCTTTTTATGCCTAATTATCGTAGTCTCGACCCGTACGCGCTGCAGACAACGGTCTGGTTAAATGCACGTCAAATGTCAACGTCACGGGCTCCGGTCAGAAGTCTATGGGATTCCCTGCACGTTGAAACATGACGCCTAAGGGGTGCCCAGTAAGTTAAATATTGACGCCAAAGGGATCCTGACCAAGCTTCAATATGTGACGAGTTGGGAGTGAGAACGTGTTGGTTTGTACGTGTGTGAAAATACATGAAATGTGTTAAATGTTTTGAGAAACGTGTCTTTGTTTCGAGTACTGAGAGAATGTTTTGGAAAATTGGGCCAAATGAATGAGTTATAGTGTTAGCAGTCGAGAAAACTGCAAACTTGATTTGCTTGATTACAGAATTAGCATTTGGGACGGAGAGCATGAATAAATGCATTTAGTTTCTGCATGGCATCATGAAAAAAAATAATAGTCCTGTAATAATTACACTATCTGATCCACTGACATAAGAAATAAGATTAGCTATCAACAAAAAGACAAATGATCAATAAAGATATGAACAGCATATTACTAATAACTACAATAATATAAACACCTCTTCTAAAACGATCATAATCTTTTTAACTTGGTGTGGATCAGAGTTTAGTTCATGGTGTATCTGGTTGTGTTTATAGATGGATGGAAGTGCCATCAATCCAGTCTTTACTTCTTTTCCTCTGAGACGAAGAACTGGAATGAGAGCAGAAGATACTGTAGAGAGAGAGAAGCAGATCTGATCATCATCAACAACACAGAGGAACAAGTGAGTGTGTGTGTGTGTGTGTGTGTGTGTGTGTGTGTTGATTTTTGACATTCTGATTCTCATGTCTCTTCCTGAAAGAAAACAGGAAGCAGGTTTCACTTGTTTTACAGAAGTAAAAGAAATTACAGAGCTGTTATTCAACACAACAGTTCAGAGGAAATAGAAATATCTAGAATTATTGTTTTAGGTGAGTGTTTGATCTTTCTTTAGTTATTTTCATATATGAGTGTCATCTTATGATGTGTCATTGGTCACTGAGCTTCTGAGACTTTAATTCTGTGTCAAAGTAATTTTGATGGTTTTATTTAAAGCTCTTTATGTTGTGAAAAACATCTGATCAAGTGTGTCTTTGTCAGTGAATCATGGAGAGCTGCTCATTCTGATATTGTTGTGTTTCTCAGTTTAATGTGTTTATTAATAAGTCTGTGATCTCTGTATTTCTCATCATGCACTACTTACTCTGAGGTAGAAACTGTCACTCTACATCTTCATGTGTCTGCAGAGAGTTCTATATGATGAGCTCTATAACATACTCATTTAATACGAGCAGCATTTCTATTTCAATAAATCTATTTACTTCAGTTCACTGTAGGTGTTGAACAACAGAATTTTGGAAATATAAAACTCTCAATATTATAAACTCCCATTGCAACATCTACATGTGAGTAAAGTACACTAGTGTAGAGCTGCAGGTCAGTTCAGTAAAGTTATCTTAAATTTCACACAGGGTTTATTGCAGGACTGTGGGATATGCATTAAAATAAATTTTCACCATGCAGTCTAGACAGATGTTATTATAATCGATAAACTGACGTATTTGACATTTAAAAAAAATTATCAAATGGAATGATGTCTCTCTAATTCATTAATCATCAGTTGTTTTGGATCAAGATTAAACAGATGTCGCAGCCTTGACAAAAAAAAACTTGTTTTAATGACTTAAATGATTAAATAATTAAGACACAAAACAGGTTAAGTAAAATATGCTAAATATAATATACAAATATAAAGTGATAGACTGCAAATAAGACTGCAGTTTAATATTTTGCATCTACATAACAAAATGAGTTATTTTTAACAAGCAATGATTCAAAATAAAACCAAACATGATGTGTAATAAAGACAAATATTTAGACAAAAATAAGAATGAATAATGCAGCACATTTCTTGTGTCGCACCCAGTAGGATGTGTGCTGAACACACAAAATCATGCTCTCTGTAAGCTATGCATACAGCACAGATAGCAACAAGAGTTATTTGAAACACATAAAAGATTTAAATGAAATAATATTGACAATGTACATTATATTATTTTAAATATCAGGGTACAGAAATTGACTCCAAGCTTACTGAGGAAATTGAGGAGCTTTAATGTGGAAAAAGATATTCTGATTGTGGTGTATAAATCCCTTATCGAATCTGTGCTTGCTTTCAACATTGTATCCTGGTATAACTCTCTTTCTGTTAAATGCAAAAATAGACTTCTAATGATTATAAACATAGCTGGTAAAATTATTGGTGAGAAACAAGTAACCCTGTCTGATCTTTATATTGTGGCAGTAAACAATATAAAGTCTGGTAGACTATTTAAAGTACCTTTGGCGAAAAAGGCCTAATATAAGAAGTCTTTTATCCCGACGGCCGTTGACATTTTAAATAGGAAATAGGGGAGGGGGTTATCTTTAATTGTGTGGTTGTCTGTTGTATTGTATTGTTGTTAGCTGTGTATTGATAGTTATATATTGTTTGTTGAGCCTCTTGTCTAAAGACAATTTTCTACCCCTGTGGGGATAGACAATAAAGCTTTTTTGAATTTTGAATTTTTGAATTATATGACATTTAAAGATAATTTTGGTGATTTGTCCAACAGTCCGCCTGTTCTTACCTGCACAGACAATGCAGGCTACTGTAAATCTCTGCAATGTTCTCCTTGAGAATCCAATTTCTAAAATGTTATTAGAATGAATTAATTTCTAAATTATTGTAATATAGTAAGTCTGAAACATAAGCAATGTTGAAAAAAATAGTTCCCTTTGGAGGGAACTTCGAGCTGTGTCCTCTAGGGGGCACTATGTGGAACACCTCGTCGTGACTCAACTTGCTGGCCGGCAGGGCTGGACTGGTAATCTGGCATACCGGGCAAATGCCCGGTGGGTCGACGCACATAGGGGCCGGTCGATATAATATGATTTTATTTAATTTTTTTAATTGGCCAACGACCGGCCCATAAAGCAGGGACAGCGGCCCATTGGTTCATTTTCCATACTGACACTAGGCTGGCCCAATCATCTCTTAACAGGCTCCACCCCTCCCCCTCTGTATCTTGTGTCAGATGCAGTCAGTGGCTCAGAGACAGAAATCTTTAGGATTGAGAAGCAAAAGCAAGGGGGGTGCGGAGAAGTAGCGGGCCAAAAAAATAAAAATTCAACATGTGCAAAAATAACCGACATGTTTACTGCTGTAGCTTCAGTTTCCAAGCCTACAGTAGCTGACAACATTTTACAAAAACAGGTGAATATAGCACATGGAGGTGACTAGCCATGGCAGCAGGTGGAGCAGGAGGAGCAGGTGTCTAATAGTGAAGTCAAGGAGAGACAGAGTGAGCAGGAGAGTGTAATAGAAACGGTAAGCATGGTAGCTACATCATTAACAGGGAGGGAGTGTTAATCAGGGCGGTTGCAGGAGGATAGTGTGATGATTTAACGTTACCTAAATTAATTAATATTATAATAAGACAACATAATCGTTGTCGCTATTATAAAGTCTGTCAGATTGTCACCTACTGCACTAGCCACTCAGCTAAAGTCAAATAACACAGCATGAGCTATTTTGCATTGTTTTTGTAGCTAGGTTAGCAGAGTTAACTTATTCAATTGAACTTCGGCTGACTATTCTAATGTTAACCCTTTAAACCCCATAACGGCCGTTCAGCCCTTCTCTAGAAAAACTTAAAATGATGCCATTTGATTATTTTAATTATTAATCAAAATGGCTGCGTATGGCTGAGAGAGAGAGTCGCCCACGACGAGTTACACGTTGGAAGAGAGGTAGCTAACACATGATATTTGGGGAATAAAATTCGCCTTGCATTTTGAAAGCTGTATATTTTTGTTTAG